>NC_072459.1:10469625-10772750 GCF_027596085.1 Anoplopoma fimbria | reverse complement strand
TTTCTCCAAACTGAGGGAGGGTTGTGTGGCAACGGGCTCACTGCGGACACATGGTCCAGGGCGCAGATGTCCGTGTTTCAACTCCCCTGGCGCCTGCAGGGTTAATTTTGAGCGCTGATGCAAGGCCCCCCTTCTGCAGGCAACACTACCTCTCTGATCTTTGCAGACCTCTGTCCCAGTGCTTCCATCAGGGATTGACTGGATCGGGAGGTGTTAACACACTCATAGCAGTTAAGGCCCACTCAAGAGGCTTGTGATAAAAGACACAACTCTTTTGAGTGATGAGTCAAGTTACAGAAGCTTGCGTAAGCTTTGTGTGCTGCAGGGACAGGCCTGGCACAGTGAAGAGATGGGACACTTTTCTCAAAAGCCACTTTAGCGTCCCACTTGAATCATCCTTAGTGTCCTCTGAAGGGCTGGCTCCTCTAAAACACTTCCTCATTGTTTAGTTCATCCCATCTTGTGCCAAATCTCACCCCAGTGTTGGTTCAGATGACTTCAATTCCTGCTGTGCAATGTTTCTCTTGACTCAATTTGACATGTAGCCAACATGTGCCATCACGAGTGTGGGGGGTTGCAAAAAAGCTTCCATGTATCAAAGATAGTGTTACAACATGACGTCACTTACTATTGTGTCTAAAGGTCATGCAGAAAAAAACGATTTTCTTACAAGAATGTAGAAATCATCTGACCTATAATGTCGGATTTGAAATGTCTTTAATCGAAGATTATTATCAATATTTAAGTTATATGTCTGCTTCTTTCGACATGCATTCAGTGGAGTGGCGCTCTTGCCATTATGAGCTTAGATGCATAAAATAATTAACCTTGCATTGTTTTGGCAATAGCTGACAAACATCCTCTTTTCTTATCTCTACATCCTACTGTACCCCTTGAAAATACAGAACAGTCACTGAATCTTATTAGGAATGACAGTATTACTCATACACTCCTTTATTCTGGCTGCTAACCTTTAGATTTTTCTTGTTCTTGCACCGTGCTGGGAGCAACATTAAACAGGATTATTTTTAGCAGGTTGACTCAGGGAGAATCAGCAGGGCTGCGTTGGTCCTTAACCAGCAGTGTCCGTCATTGCTGAAACCCTGCAAAAGAGCAACTGTTGGGGTCTCAATTAAAGGCTGAGCCATACTGTGTTATTGTAGTGGTTCTTTCCTTATCTTTACATCATGGTTTACCTCTGCACATACTGTACTGAGATGCTCCTTTTGGCTTTCTGTGGTCGGAAATGCTTTGAAATCATTTGATTGATTGAAAATGCTTGCTGTTTTTCATAAATGGAGAAACTTTTACTCTGCCTCAGTTGTTAGACGCTTTATTGACCCCAGTCCATTTCATTGAACAGGAATGTATATTTCCGCCCTAAAGAACCTTGCTTCATTAATACAATCAGAACATTTGGCTTCAGGCTTGTGAACACAAAGAACTTCAGAGGATTTTGCTAGTCATTTGACACAGCATCAGTTTTGGCCAAGCAGAATGCAATCATGACTTCTGTCCTGAAACACTAGAAGTCGCTGACCACATGGTCGGTGGCTGCACTCCAGGCTAGGGTCCAGGATGCCATGACAGTGCAGTCCTCTCATTAATTACAATAAATAAGTTTGTCTAGACATAAATCCATAGAGCTAGTCTTTAGCACCAATGGCTAGATGAGATTTCTTTTATGATACGTACACATATTAATAGGTGTGTGGGCGTAACAGAGTGTTTATATGACTTAAAGCTGTCACATCTAAGTTCCAACTCAATATGCTGTAACAGAACAAGGGAGACTGTATCTGACTGCCGTGTACACCAAATTATTCCAGTATCATCCCTCTGCTCTAAGATGTCTGTGAAATAATATGTTACCTTCCCACACCAAGTGGTTCTGCTTCACACCAGTTGATTTTTGATTTGTGATGAGTACTGCAGGCATGACCCGGGCATTTGCCAGTCATACAGCTGAGATCAGAGGGTCGTGCCCTCTGATCATGCTTTTTGATCCTGCAAACATTCGGATCTCTTAATCCGACATGCTCTATTATAGTTTTCAGTCTGCAATGTTGAACATTTTTTTGTCATATTTATGTCAAGGAGAGGTGTGCAGCTTCGGAGGTTTTTTGAATGTTCTCTTTATGACATTCAGAGCATTAGTATAGGAAACAACAATTTGCAATGTAAAAATGAAGTGGAGTAATCTCTTCTCTTTGAATTTAGCAACTTTAACATGGTGTCAGTGATTAATTTTGAACTATGTTAATATGTTTCCTGCGCCAGTGAACTAAATTTAACTGGCCTGTGCTGACAGGAAGTATGCACATGATGTGTTTATATAACAAGATCAATATTCTGATTATGCCATGTGTTTTGCACACACTGATTTACAATTGAATGACTGCAATTAATCACCCCTACAACTGCTCGGATTTAGTATCAAGCTGTAAATACCTTTAAAATTCATGAACAACTCTATTAGGGCCGTGTCTGGTAGCTAGAATTCAAAGACCAATAACCCTTCAGGGACATGGAAGTATGAGCCAGGAAGACTTCCCCACTCCTCCTATATATAGCTCACGGCCGTAGCAGGTTTGTCCGACGCCGGACTGTGTGGGAGGCGTTAAAGGGAGGCCTGTTCTGAGGCCTGGACACACAAGGACAGGCCTAACAGTGCGATGGGTCTGTGATAGGTGGGTAAATATAGAAGAGAAAAGGCACAGGATTGCACATCATTGTCTCATGGTGTAGCCTATATTACTGATGGGAACACTCAGTCCAGCTCTGAGTTCTCCTCCCAGTCCATAATGAAACTGGGGAAGTCCCTCTCCCTCTCTCTCTCTCTCTATCGGCCCCACTTATCTTTGCTGTTGCTATAAAGCCCATGGTGATGCCAAACAAATGTCTATGTTTATTTGCAGCATTCGCTTTCTAAATTAAGAGCTGATTGTACTAACAGCTGAGATCTGAGCAAGCCGATATGTCCCAAAGTGGACACGACACACTCGTGAGTGGTTCTCTCGGATTCTTTCTCACACACACACACACACACACACGCTATTGGGGATGAAAATAAAGTAAGCCACTTGAACCCAACTAAAATTTAAATGATGAAAGACAAAGTAAAACTCCTCTCTAAAGCTGAAAAAGTCAGGAAATGATTACATCATGCCTATGTTATGCACATTCTCATTAAATTTGAAGGAAAAAGTTCTGAATTTGAATTTGTAGGCTAAAGCGCAATCCCAATGGATGATTTAATTTCCTTGTCCTCTGTACATGTATCGCACTGCAGGAAAAGGACATTGTAAAGGATGTCTGCCACACTGTAATAACCAACCATTATCATTTCAACTAGCTATAATTGTGCATAGCAACTAGCGATATACATATCGGCTGTGTCTGAAGTTTCTATTGGCATCAAATGCAAACCTGTCACCCAGTGCTTATTATCATTTATCTGTGTGTCACACTTAAATTCCCAGCAGTACTGATACTTATTGAGACACAGGATATATTTATTGACGTGCATCTAGAAATAGCTGCACCGTTGGCCTCCTTAGCATAGTTTTATTGAAGATGTAAAACTGGCTGCCATCAGCCATAGTGAGAGCCTCATAATGAAACTGTCACTTAATTGGTTTGCAGCCACCTGGGTCAACTTCCATTAATCATGTTATCAGATCATTAAAGACAAACACTGACAACTTTAACCACGTTAAATTTTGTTGATGTTCATTTTTTACAGAGGAAGAAGAAGGAGATGATTTCATCTCCACCCTCAGGGACAGATCTCACATCGACGAGACGCTGCGGCTTGCAACTGAGGAAAAGGCAGGAGACTATGCAGGTGAGGATCAAACATTCATTAGAAGTGTTTTTATAAAGCTTTATCCTTGCTTGTACTGTGTCTGACAAATTTAAGTTAGCTCAATGAAGCATGTCAATCTGTTGAATACTGTGTTATCCTTTGAAACTCACTCCCAGATTTCCTTTCAGCTTTCAAATGTATTCCTCAACTTTGATATTTGTTTTCCAACACAAAGGTGGTTAATTGTTACTGTGTCTAGTAAACAGAAATGTGTTCCAGTGGCTCTGAATGTGGGATTTGTGAATAGTTTGCCACATAAAGTTGTTATTAAATTATTGCCATTCCCTGTAAAGGACTAGGTAGTTTTACCATTTTCAGGAATTGTACAGCTTTTAACTCATCAAAGTGTGAAACATGCATTGAATAGTCCCAAGTAGGCATTGCACCATTTTAGGAGTGAATAGGCAGAAAGGCTGGGAGCATCTGTACTATCATTCAAAAATAAGAAATGTTCCAGAAGAGCTGGTAAAGTAAAATCTCTGTTGTTACCCCTCCCTCTTTTTAAATCCCTAACACCCTTATCATCCTTTCCCCTCTCACGTCTTGTCCTCCAGCGGCTATAGAGCGGTTGCGGAAGATCTACCACACATCCATCAAGCCGATGGAGCAGGCCTTCAAGTACAATGAGCTGAGGCAGCACGAGATCTCAGGTATCACAGAAGCTTAGGCTACGGCTGCACTTTGTTCTGATGTGTGGGTTTCTCTGTTTTGGTTGCTTTGGTGTCTGATTTGTTGACTTGTTTGTACAAACATCCTCACTCCATCAACCAATACATAACAGGAAAAAAAATGAAATTCGATGGGAATTTATTGCACATCATTTTTTTTCTTTGGACTCTCAGAGTCAATGTTATGTGAGGGTACTCTTTTTTTTATTTTTATGAATACCTTTTCAGGTCATTTGTAGGCTTTTAGGTACAGGAATAGTACCAATATACCGTATGTAGTCATCATCTCTCCATTCATGCTACTTTAAAATATGATATAATATTTCTTCCCCTTTTCTTCTATTGACATACCTTTTGTAATGATTTTTAAATGACTGTGTACTGTTTCTTGACTGTAAGCTCAAAACTCAGCTGCAAACTGAACTGCCAAGAACAAACTCTACTTTCCCACAATGAAATAAAGCTCGCCCTCTTGTGGCTTTTTAGGCTTGTCATGCATGCAAACTTGACAAATATCACTTGTATCAAGCGTCTTAATAAACATTAAATGTTTTGTAGACAGTTAAAAAACATAACAGACAAAATATTCACCTTTATTGCCCCAGCACAAATGCACACCATCCATTTGTAGACGGACATGTTTGACACATCAGGTCAAATATGGGACTAGATTCCCAGCCATTCATGCACATTGTTACTCTACCCCTCCCTGTTGCTACTAGAGACCTCACACCCTCACCCCTCACTCTCCTCCACCTCCTGTTCCCTTCGCCTCTCTTTACTCCACCCTTTCCTATCCCCATCCCCTCCGCTCCCCTCATCTAACAGCCTACCCCGGACGAACCGTGGGGGACTCATCCACAGGTGGGTGTGGGCGGGGCTTACCCGTGCATGGCACTGCCTGAGGTGCTCAGCCCCTTACTTTCCCCCTTCATTTGTCCTCATACATGTGTGAGCCACTTAGACTAACAAATACTGCACTGCTCTCTGTGGGTCAGAAAATGTCAAGCATGTTTCACTTTGGGTGACACCCAGGTGTAACATCCCAGATTGGGGCGTAGTCAAAGTGATCCATCGGTGAAAGGTTCATCCCAAACAGAGCAAGGCAGCAGCAGTTTTATATGTGGATCAAAATGGATTTACTCTTTCTAGATTCACATCTTTTAAATTCCATATCAAAGAATTAAAAGGGAAGAAATACAAATTAAACACGTAGACATTTTAAGATTGTTAGTGTATTCATAGAGAGACCAAAACTTGTAGGGTATAAAATGTGAAATATGGATGGGGATGCATGTGCACTTCTGGCTTTAGCAAAGGACACATAGGTGCGGGACACTGGGACATCGGTGGGAGAGGAGAGTCGGTGTTCAGCTGGTAATGAATAAACTGACTTTTGGTAAAACTTTGGTCTTTTTATCATTTTCAAATGATTTTTGCTGATGACATTTTCTCTTTTTTCTTTTCTTTTCTTCTCTTTTTTTTTCTTTTTGGATTTTTATCCTCATCTTTCTTTGAATTCATTCAGCTTTAGACCACTAGGCTTAAACAAAAATTGACTGAACCCTACCACCCAAACACCATGTATACTCACAACACACATGGCAGCTTGTTTTGAGAAACATAGCTTGCTCTGAAAGCTTTGCACTGTTAAGTGAACGTCACTGCTTTGACATGTCACTGATTTATGGCTGCAGCACTTTGTCGTGATTTTTCTTATGCTATTAAACAAGCATAACAGCTTTGAAACATCTTTTTTTGCACATATTTCTTTATTATTTGCTCTCCAAGTCTTACAAAACATTTCTTTGTGCTCCTCATTGAGAGAGACAGTGCTATCCTGATTTGCCTCAACTGTATAGTTAATCCCCAAAAACAACATACATTTTGGATGGATTGTGTTTTGGTTATCCTTATCCTTATGAGGCACAAAATAATGCTGCATACATTGGTTTTAATTTTTCTTTTTCATGAACAGCTCAAGTTTTAGCGCCTTTTATTCTCAGCCACAAATAAAATCCCAGCATAACTTGTTATCTTTTTTAATCTTTTTTTTAATGTAAAATTTGGGATGAACTTCTTTGCCATCATTTAGCCATCCTGCTGAGATTTTAACCGCTGTTGTCTCTCCTTGCCCAACAGATGGAGAGATTACCTCCAAGCCAATGGTGCTGTTCCTGGGACCCTGGAGTGTTGGAAAGTCCTCTATGATCAATTACCTCCTGGGCATGCAAGACAGCCCCTACCAGCTCTACACAGGCATGTTACACAGATTTCCTTCTCTTCTTTTCTTTCTTTTTGAATTATAATCCAATGACGATGAAGGAACCCTAAAATGCCATCATAGATCTACAGGACTATTAGAGAGCTTTATCTAAAAGTTACAGGATTGTGTGTGTAGTGAAATAATTTAATTGTGGTTATCAAGTAGGTGGATAGCATCACAGAGGTGTTGTTGAATTAGATCCATCACTTCATAAGAAGGCTCAACAATTTAGTACCACTGCTCAATTAATTTAAAGCAGCTTTGTTTTATATTTCTATGACAACAATGTATTAAATGACAATGTGAATTCAATATGATAATGTGAAACTCGTGAGTTAAGGCCTGAATCTGCTGCTCCTATCGGCTTAACAGAGCTTTATTATGAGTTTTTGCTTGTTGTTTAGCTGCCTGGCCTCCAACTTTACTGTTTTGTTCACTCTGAAAGCCCTCATAATGTTGTTTTACAGCAAAAAAAATCTGCTTCTTTAACATGTCTCCAAAACTGTTTCTCTTCTTGATACTACCCTTGCTAATTTTCCCTCTTGTTTTCCACAAAATTGCCTTCAGGAGCGGAGCCTACTACCTCTGAGTTCACTGTCATTATGCACGGGGAGAAGATCCGCTCTGTTGAGGGTATTGTCATGGCTGCAGACAGCTCTCGGTCCTTCTCTCCCTTGGAGAAGTTTGGCCAAACCTTCTTGGAAAAACTGATCGGTATTGAGATGCCCCACAAGCTGCTGGAACGTGTGACTTTTGTGGACACACCAGGAATCATTGAGAACCGCAAACAGCAGGAGAGAGGTAAAACAGAATTTTACCTTCAGTTTATAGGTTTTAACACATTACAATTCAATTAATAAGCAGCTGGCTTAATCTCGGCATTTATTTATTCTCTTCCTCCGTCCAGGCTATCCCTTCAACGATGTTTGCCAGTGGTTCATTGACCGCGCTGACCTGATCTTCGTGGTGTTTGACCCCACCAAGCTGGACGTCGGCCTTGAGCTGGAGATGCTCTTCCGGCAGTTAAAGGGCCGTGAATCCCAGATCCGCATCATCCTAAACAAGGCTGACAACCTGGCCACCCAGGACTTAATGAGAGTCTACGGAGCGCTCTTTTGGAGCTTAGCTCCCCTCATCAATGTGACTGAACCCCCTCGCGTCTACGTCAGCTCCTTCTGGCCGTATGACTATGCACCTGATACCAGCCGTGAGCTCTTCAAGCGAGAGGAGATCTCCCTCCTGGAAGATCTGAACCAGGTGATTGAAAACCGCATGGAGAACAAAATTGCCTTCATCCGCCAGCATGGCATCCGCGTCCGCATCCATGGCCTGCTGGTAGACCGCTACGTCCAGACCTTTAAAGAGAAGATGAGCTACTTCAGTGACCCTGAGCTAGTCTTCAAGGAGATTGTGGACGACCCAGACAAGTTCTACATTTTCAAATCCATCCTAGCCAAGACCAACGTCAGCAAGTTTGACCTGCCCAACCGCGATGCTTACCGTGACTTCTTTGGCGTCAACCCGATCACCAACTTCAAGCCCTTGACGGCTCAGTGCTCCTACATGGGAGGCTGTCTGCTGGATAAGATTGAGAGGGCAATCACTGATGATCTGCCTGCCCTTCTGAGCAGCATTAACTCTGGGAAGCAGCCTGGCCTGTCCTCCTGCGAGGCAACTGGCTGTGGGGAAAAGCCAAAGAATCGGTATCGGAAGAACTGAGGGAAACAAAATAACTTGAGTGGGGGAAGTAAGAAGATAAGGGGTCTGGTGGATGCCAACCCTGCTTTTGTCAGAACGCCTGTATTGTTGAGGAGACAGAGGAGATTAGTGTTTGTTTTTATCCTCAGGAGAATATGGGGAGGTGCATTTAGGGACTATGGGAATGAGGCAGATAGAGGGAGGGAAGGGTCATTGTTTGATAAGGCAGCTTAAGGACACAAGTGCTGAAGAAATGAGAACATGCCACTGATCACTGAGTTTTGTTAAAATACATGCTCTCCTCTCTCCCTTGCAATATCACTTTGGACTGTCTGGGATTTCGGGGGCTGGGGAAGTAATGATGCGAAAAAAACATTGATATAAAAAAGTATGATCAAATAAAAATTGAAAATCCTGACTGCAACAGTCAAATACCAGCTCCCTTGTATGTGAATAAAATGGGGAAAAAGTAGAAACAGGACTTAAAATCTTGAAATCTTGCAGAAATTCAATTCCATAAGCTTCAGAAGCTGATTTTGAAGAAGCCTTTTTATGGGTGCTATACAAAGCCTTTGTGTTTGTCATCCAAACCTTTGCTTTGGACATAGATTAACTATAACATTGCATGTTAGATCTTATTTAACAAATGCATGGATGTCCCGCTAATATAAAGTTTAAGTAATACTTCCTTGTATAACTGGAACCTGAACCAACCCTGCCATGCGACAAAAAAAGGCCTTTTATCTTTTTGGCTTAATACGCTCATCAGTCTTGGTTGTTGACAACCTGTGAAATGAGCACTGTGATGGGAGCAGAGGTCAGGGTTCAAGGGTCAGAGTCTTCAGAGCGGGGTGGGTACGTTCTTTCTGCCTCACTTCTTGACTGTTCTTAATGTTTTGTCTTCGTCTATGAATTTGCCATTCTTTGGCAGAAATTCAATACTGTGTTATGATTATTTTTTTCTTGAACAATAAGCTTCTCAGCTTTTTTTTAGCTGAATGACCATGAAAAAATAACACATGAAGAGTGTGTTGGATTATAGCTATCGTTAGCCCTTTCTTCTGCATGATATAAAGCTATTTATTGATTTTTATGTGAAAACTTTCTAAATGAGATTTGGCGTAGGCTGTGTATTTGTACTGAACACCAACTGCTAGACAATTTTAGTACCACTGAAAGATTGTTATTTTCCAGCTTGCTAAAAGTGGGCAAAAGGTAAAGGTAAAGTGGAGGACTCATGAGCTGACCCCTGACCTCTGTGGAAAGAAGGAAGGACTGAATGCTGCCTTTTACACCCACAACGATTTTGCAGTGATACATGTCATAGCTGCACAGTCGTAAGCCTACCTCAATGAACCTCCCAGAAGTATGGCACGGTGAAATTGCTTAAAATTTTTTGAAATTTTGGAAAGGCTTCACCTTTCCAACACCGGGCTCTTTCTTGGGCAGTAAATTTGTCACCATGGGTTGATAGGAAGAAAAACCAGATGTAAAGCGTTAATTTGTGAGCTTTGGATTTTTTTAAAATTATTTTTAAATCTTTGGACAGACTCAGGCTAGCTGTTTCCTTTCTTAGCCGAGCTAAGCTAGGAACTGGAAGCTAAAGCTACGTGTTCACAGTGCCATACAGACATGAAAGTGGTGCAAATCTACCAAAATGTCAAACAATCCTCAATGGATGGATAAGTAGTAAGCCTAGATTTCCTAAAAGTTAACTCATGGACTAATGCCCTTGCAGTTCCCTCTGTGCCCTCCCTCACTAACCCCATTGTAAAGAGTGTTGACCCAACTAAAATCTGAGAAATAGCTATTAAAAAGATAAGAAAACTAACAAACACTACATTGATTAATTTCCTCTGTTTATTTGAGTGTGAGTGCCCCACTGTATGTTAGTATGTGTACACTGCAGATCCAGAAGATGCCCACTAGAGAGTGCTGTGTAAAAGTGTTAAAAGGTATACAGACCACTAACAATCATCATAGCAACCATTTATAGTGATAGGGTGATAGCATGGGCTAATTACATTGTGTGGTATATTTCAGCATCAACTACCTGACATTACCTGTGAAGTAGATCTGGAGCAGATGTGTGTCCCATTTAAGTAGTTGTGGAATCACTGTTTTGTTTTGCTATAAAATTTTAATTAATCTTGGCCCAACTTTGGAAGCTTGATCATCAAGAATAAAGATTTCTGATTGACTAGGTAGTGAAACTTTGTGGTTATTGTGATAAAACTATCTATTCTTAATCAGGGAGACTCAAACCAGAAAAACAGACGGATCAAAACTTGTACCAAGCTGATTTCTTTATCTCTGTTTCTGTCCTTCTTGCTTGGCCTACAGCTCTCTATCACAACTCAGCCTACATTCATTTCATTGTTTCTTTTCTCTGAAGCCTAAATCTCTCACACATGGATTTCAAATGATTTTTTGGGGTTTTATCCCGTAGCTGCAATGCACCAACAGTTTGTCGTGACTGGAAGTGGGGAGGGGAGTGTGTGTGTGTGTGTGTGTGTGTGTGTGTGTGTGTGTGTATGGTAGATGGATTATGTTTGTCTGGGTGTGAGACCCCTAGACACACTGACTTAAACCTGCATGTGTTACTCTGAGTGTATTTCCACTGTTCCTCAAACATTATTTAACATAGATCCTGAGTAGACCACAAATGAAAATAAAGTTCATAAAGTTCAAACACTCTTATGCATAGACCAAAGCCAATGGCCATTAATGCACACACACCAGGGCTTTTTTTTGTAAACAATATATCATAAACAATGACTTTAACAAAATCCTGCTTTATGAACGTGTTTTAAAAATAAAAAAGTATTTTATGAATGAACGCAAGGAAGACATACACATTGGCATCAACAAATGCACAAGTCATATACAATAAACACTTAATATACACAAGTAGACCAGCAGAGTAAATATTGTGCTTTGAAAATCACCAGTTCAACACAAAGTTTTATTACAATGCTGACTTACCCCAAACCTTAAAGCTCTACTAGACTGCTGCACATATATACAGTAGGATTATATTGTCTCATCCCTGAAAAGTCAATGTTTTTTTATCATCTTGATGGTGCTGAAATATTGCGGTTTGCAGTAGCATTGATATAATCCAATATTCCTGTTACATTTGAGTGTCTAGAGCAGTTTAGTGACCTTGTATTTATGATACTTTGTCTCCTGTGGCTTCAATAAAATACCAATTCCAAAAATTGTATTCCTCAAATGAGAGCTCTTCATGTTTCCTCTGCTGTCATCCCGAGGCGAATGTTGCATCCATATAAATGAAGCATTTATTCTGATTGTAAAGGGCAGTGGTAGGAAACACGAGAAGGTGGAGGTGGAGGGGGTGCGCTCATTGCGGTCAAAACAAGACGTCCCCACCCTTCTCTCTAAAATACGCGCTCGTTACCTTTCAGTCCTTCCACCAAGCGCGTGCACGCACCTCGACTGTACCCCTCCCCTCCCATCAATAGTCAGCCACACACACACACACACACACACACACACACACACACACACACACACACACACACACACACACACACACACACACACACACACACACACACACACACACACACACACACACACACACACACACACACACACACAGCAGTGCCAAGTCGACAGCTACTACCAAAACGGAAGCACATCTTTATTTCTTTCAAAACAAATATATGATGATTTCCACTTTTTTGGGGGGATTGAGGCTCACATATTTTAGAGCCTTTTACTTAGTTTGGCAATGTAAGCTGACATTTGAATACTTCATTGAGAGGACGAATGGCAGTACTAGTACGCGGGGCTGGGGTGTAGATTACCATCAAATTCAAGTGGGATTTTATTTTGAAAATAAAGTGGAAATCATCTATATTTTTGTTTTTGCGTGCTTCACACACTCACACACACACACACACACACACACACACACACACACACGTATATACACTCACACCCACACACACACACACACACACACATACACACACACACACACACACACACACACACACACACACACACACACACACACACACACACACATACTCGCTGCTGGACGGCTGTCAGCGCACAGAAGATGGTGGCGGCTGCTGCCACTGCGATGCCCACTGCGCCAGGACAGCGCGCACAACAGATTTCAGGCAGGTGTCGACGCAGCTGAGGCGCACACATGATGGTCAAATAACGGAGATAAAGCAATCTCATGTCACTGTGGACGATGCAGGGAATGGAGAGACCGGACGATGCAGCAGCAGCAGCAGCAGCAGCAGCAGCCCCAATCCATCATTTGTCTAGGGAATAAGGGGAATTCTTTGGAGGTATGGATGTATTTATCTTGTGCACGATTCAATTAGAGTGGCCGGATAAAGGCAGCACTCAGCTGTGACCTGTGGGACTCATAGTGTGAGGGGGGTGGAGACCTTTTAATTAGCCACACTCTCTCCGGGCTTTTTCGTCGTCTGCCATTTAGAAGTGGGGTCAGAGCTGCTGTGGCCAAAGTTTACTTCAGAGAAAAGGACTTCATGTAGTCTGCTCAAGACTGCATTTTTCCTTTTCTCTCAACCGTCTTGAGTGACAGAACATACAGCCAGGAACCGGCATGATCACAATATCTGGACAATTTTCCTTGGGGGCGCACTGTGACGACATTTGGTGTGACTGTGGAGACCAAAGCAATACCGATCGACACTGATCCAAGACCGGTTGGGGTTTACACACCAGTCACTGACAGCTGAGCTCCTGTAATAAAACAGTTCTCTCGGGATATTTTCTGCGCACCACGTCTCATGCTTTTTTTTTTTTTTTTTTTTGTCCTGCGGACCTCCGTGCGTGCGATCCCAAGTGCGCCTTAAGACGCAGCGGTGTCGGAGACTCCCGACTAGAATGTCAGGAAAGGACGGGGCTGAGTCCACGGAAATAGTCGCGGTTAGGCCCGGCAGCAGGGAGCATGTGGGTATAAATAAAAGGCGCTGATGGCATTTTTTTATTATTATTATTTTTTATTTATTTATATTATTTAATTTAAAGCTGGACCACAGTGTTTGAGTCAAAGCAAACCCTGTGGAGGATGCGTTCTGGATGAAGTTTTGTAGAGTTGCAAACAAAACGTGGTGAGGTCAGGAAGTATTGCTGTATATCACCGGTGGAACGGAAAACTGTGTGGGGGGGAAAACCGGGAATTGACATGAACCAGTAATGACAGTATGTTGACTGCAGCGAGCTCTTAATGACAACAACACATTTGATATTCCACACTCAGTTGCGACATCTCAAGAACCCTTAACACATTTATTCACTTCTTTGGTATTTCTCTTTTTTTTTTTTTTCCCGTTACCACATTATTTTGTTATTCTCTGAGTTTTTCCTGAATACTTTTCCAATGAGTGATACAGTGTGTGGGCAGCTGAGTGGATTTGGACAAGAACAGAGAAAGCAGCGAGTGAACCTTGCAGTCTCAAGTGCGCCAAAACAGCGTAGAGGAATGCAGGGATTGACGTCAAGAGGGCCAATAATGAACTATTCAAAATCTGTGAAAGGTCTGTTGGCGTTTCTACAGCCACTACACCGCTGAGTGGAATTTTCTCAAAGCCTTTTATTTGTGCTCTCCTTTTTAGTTTTTTTTACTTTTAAGGGTAAACGATCAGTTGTTGTACAGACTCCCCAGACTTTGCCTTACTTCCTAATCAACTTTATCTTTGCAATAACCGTCCTTTCTGCATCATCTTTTTTTTGATAGATTCAAAAGCAACATGGCATCGCCCCAACATCAACAACTGCTGCCTCGCAACACAGAAGTGAGCTGTGACTCAAGTGGAGATGGAGGCGTCTCGGTGAGGATTGGCAGTAGTGCCAAACACAAGCATGGAGGCGGGCCGCTGGGTTCAATTGGGGGAGGTTTCATCGGGGGATCCAAGCACTGCAAGTACAGCATTTCCTCCAGCTGCAGCTCCGGAGAGTCCGGAGCCAGGAGGCCCGTGGTCAAGAGCAATCGCGTACAGAAGAAGATGCCTCAGCTTTTTGAGAGATCTGCTGGTCATTTCTGGGACCCAAAGTTTGACTCCTCGATCCTGGAAGAGGCCTGTAGGGAACGGTGTTTCCCTCAGACCCAGCGGCGCTTCCGCTTTGTGCTCTTCTACCTGGTTGCCGCTGCCCTCCTCTGGGGAATATACTTTGCTAGCAACCCTTCCCGCTGTGACAGGACTGCCTTTCTCCTTCCCACCGCGTCCTTCCTCCTTTTCTGCTTTCTTCTCTTCCTCTTAACTTTTACAAAACTCTACTCTCACTACTACAACCAAGCGTCTCTGCTGCTCATCATTGTAACCTTCACCCTGACCCTGGCCCCCCAGATTCAGACATCAAGCTTCAGGGACCCGGAGACTCCCACACCTGCACCCGATGTGGAGGAGTTCAGTGGAATGGGACCCTCATACAACCTGTCCTATGACAACCTCCCGGGAGGTAACACCTGGTCCCCTTGTCTGTCTCCTGTCGGCACCTTCTCCCTCTGTATCGAGGTTCTTCTGTTGCTTTACAGCGTTCTCCATGTTCGCCTCTATGCTTCTGTTTTTCTTGGGTTTCTCTACTCTGTCTTTTTTGAGAGTTTGGGCTGGCTGCATCTGACCCAGGCCGGGGAAAACTGGATCATAGCCTCTCAATCAGACTGGGATACGTTATGTTGGCTCGGCCCAGCCAAAGCTCTACTTCACCTCTGTGCCCACGTCATCGGCATCCACCTATTCATCATGTCTGAAGTCCGGTCACGCAGCACCTTCCTTAAGGTGGGACAAGCTATCATGCATGGCAAAGATCTGGAAGTGGAGAAAGCCTTGAAGGAGCGTATGATCCACTCTGTCATGCCCAGAATTGTGGCTGATGAGCTGATGAAGCAGGGTGACGAGGAGATCGGTGATAATTCTGTTAAACGATACTCCACCAGCGGTGCAGCAGCTGTCATCTCCAGCCCTAAAAACAACAAACGCAAGAAAACTTCCATCCCTCGTGGCCAGATTATCTTCAGACCCTTCAACATGAAGCGGATGGAGCCTGTCAGCATCCTCTTTGCAGACATTGTGGGTTTCACAAAGATGTCTGCCAACAAATCTGCTCATGCCCTCGTTGGACTATTAAATGACTTATTTGGGCGTTTTGATCGACTCTGTGAGCTCACCGGCTGTGAAAAGATCAGTACTCTAGGAGACTGTTACTACTGTGTGGCTGGTTGTCCCGAACCAAGACCGGACCATGCGTATTGCTGCGTGGAGATGGGCTTGGGCATGATTCAGGCTATTGAACAGTTCTGCCAGGAGAAGAGGGAGATGGTCAACATGAGGGTGGGTGTCCACACTGGCACTGTACTGTGTGGTATCCTGGGCATGAAACGCTTCAAGTTTGACGTCTGGTCGAACGACGTCAACCTCGCCAACCTAATGGAGCAGCTGGGAGTGGCTGGGAAGGTCCACCTGTCACAGGCCACTGCCAACTTCCTGGATGATCGCTACCAGCATGAAGATGGACAAGTCATTGAGAGAATAGGACAGAGTGTGGTGGCTGACCAGCTCAAAGGTAGGTGCTCTGTGAATGTATTGCTTAAATGTCTCTGCCAAGTAGGGATGTAGTGAGTTGGGTAAATTTGGCTTCCTTTTCCAGACTTTGTTTGTTTTATTCCTTATATTCCAAATAATAGCACTCCAAAGTCAGGTTCTTACAAATTTGCTGCAGCATTGAGACTTATTGCTGCAAATGTTCCCCCAGAAGCCCACACATTTGTCTAGGCATTCTGAGGTGCTTAAGTTAATGTCCTGTAATGCCTTACTGCCAGCCCTAGAAGAAATGTCAGCCTATGTCAGCATATTTGCAGTTCAACCTGCAGGTTGATTAGACCAGTGGCAACAGAGCATTTGCATTGGTCGTGGGTCGACACAAGGTTTTAGCATCATGTAACCTTTGCAGATGTGCTAAAAAGGTTCGGAGTCCGCTACATGCCCTCTGTGGGGTTGTCATTAAGTGACTGTATCACAGAAGGACGCCATCTTCTTTCCCATCCTCCCCTCCACACCCTGTCTAGTCCTACTCTTTGTTCTGCTGTTCAATTACATTGCCTTCCAGACGTCCTCAATGTGTCCTGTTCTCTTATCCTCACTGTGAACCCCAGGGATGACTTTACAACTTAATGCAACTGTCGCCTTCTCTAATAGAGATTTGCCTGCAGCGTTATCTTCACCCCTGTATCTTATCCTCTCTTTTACTTGACTCTAAACTTCCTAACTGCAGCTTTTATTTGATACATTAATGCAAATCGCCCCAGTGTAACTAAATGTTGGCTTAATGGCTCTTTTCATCATTCAAGGCTGGCTGATCCATTATCAGCCAGTATAGGGGAGTGACAGTGTCTGACTAAGGTTGTGCAGAGGGTGTTCAGCCCTTTTTGAATTAGCATTTCAGGTTTATTTTAGTTTCAATAGATGCTGAAATGTGCTTCCTTGGAGGCTGCATGTCTGATTTTGTTCAGAACAGGCATGGATTAATCTGAACTGGTAGTTCATGGAATTTAGCAATTGTTGTGTGCTCATTAATAATATGTGCGCACAAACTACCAAACATGCTATACCTGCGGGACTCAAGCCTGGAAGTAAATGCAGTGACCTGTCAAGGAACAAGATGGAGCTGAAGTGCCTCTTGTTTACCAGTGATTTATGGGCCTGCATTTTCCCCTCATCTGTTCGATTAATGAGTGACTACCAATCTTGCTCTTGTCCTTCTTTATTATATTGTGAGGATAAATGTGTTACCCACAGTGTTATCACCACACCTCACCCCCCCTCCTCTTTCTCCTCGACTTCTTTCTTACCCTAATCATGTATTGAGTTCCTCTCTTAAGATTTATCCTTTCCCTCTAGATCTGCTATGCCAGTGAGAGCCCTAGCTGTCAGGAGAGAGTTGTGATCCCCTGCTGTAAAATTCCCTCCACGGTCTGGCTCAGTCTGTGTTAATCACTTGGTATTGCAGCCAGGCATGGATCCTGGCTGGGGCTGGTCCCTGATGACTGACTCTGAAGTGGATTTCTTTTTCTTTGACCAAGGCCCTGATTGCTGTGCAGTTGTCTTTTATGTATTTTTGATGTCCTTTTTGAGTCAGTGTGATGTTTCATTTTCTCTCTATTGGCTTTTGAGTGATTTTACAGTTCCACTATAACTTCAGGCTGAGGCATCCTGTAGGTTCACATGTTTAAAAGTTTTTTTCTTACTGTTAGCTTCCCACTGTAATTACAAACTATTTGTGGCTCATTGTAACAGAGGTTTACATAAGGTGCAACCACGTGTGGTCAGTTGATTGTTGCAGCTGCATCCTGTCAGCTCCTCAGCACTTACCAGAGGCCTGTGGGTTTACTAACAAATAGAGATGTGGCTCTGTTCACATCCCACTGGGTGGTAACTGGTGTTTGAGGTTAAGTAAGACAGTTTGACATGATAGTTTTTAGGCTCTAACTAATGATTATTTTAATATTTTCATTACCACTTAATCTGAATTAGGGATCTTTCTGATTCATGTATTAATTGTTTAGTCTTTATAATGTCAGGAAACAGTGCCTGCTACTGTTTTTCAGAGCAAAAGGTGATGTCTTCTAAATGTGAGATGACATGTGAAGTACGAAAAAGAAAAGCAAGATTTTTGGTGGATAAAATATTTAATCTGTATTAAATTAGTTGATTCATTGTCTAATGATTAACAAATTATTTATTTAAGCATGAGTTGGCTTAAAGAATAAGAGAAAATCCGCAAATTGTTCATCCTTATTGCTTAATCTGCTTATTATTTTCTAAATGAATGTATAAATCTATAAAATGTCAGTAAATACTGACAAATCCTGGTTAAAGTTTGGTCGGAAGATATTACGTTAACATGATATAAAACATAAAAAGCAACAAATGCTCACAGCGGAGACCCTTTGAAGCAGAGAATCTTTGGTATTTTTGCTTGAAAAAAACAAAAAAATCGCACTACATCGCAGACCCATTTCAGATATCTAGCATGCTTAACATCTGGGTCTGTCGGGGGGGTTATCGCAAGATAGCGCAAGACATGAACAAACATTACGCATAACATATTTTACTGATCTTCATAGAGGAATTAGTAAAGACATCAGAACAGTACGGATATCTGATGACTGTTAAAGTCGGGTACTGTGAACATGGTTAGTTGCAACCCCGTCTTTAACCGCAGCACAGCCCGTTTAGTGGATACACTAAGATGATCTGGACAGTCTTTGGATGTGTTTGTCTCTATAATGCATTGAAGAGGTAAACACATGGGCTGCATGTGAGGCCAGACATTGTTGTGCATTTTTTCCTTACTGGAAATGGGAATTCTGTTTCCATGGAAAGTATCTGTCTATGTCCTTCCTTATGTGCTTAATGTAGAATGATGGCACCTGCAGACGATGATCCCTTCAGAGGAGACTGTCAGTGCGGTCCTATTATCTTTCTGCTGATGGGAGAAACACCACAGAGAGCCAGAGGTGGTTCTTCTCTCTTTCAAGCCTTTGTTTCCAGGGGAAATGAAATGTGTGCTGATGTTGTCTAAGGATTGTGTGTGTTACAATACAACTGGAGGAAATGTAGTAATTAGAGTTATAACCAGTTCTTGCTTGAATATGCAACAGTACAGTGTTGTTACAGAGTGGCAGACATGAAATCAGCTACAATGTATATTTGTTAAAATAAAATTGTATCAAATGACAATGTAATGTGAGAGGGAAAGCTTTGGTGTAGTGATGAATCTGCAGCTCTCCTCGGCTTTACGGAGTGAGTTTTGGCTCATTGTTTATCTGTTCAGCCACAACTTTACTGCTTTGGTTCACTCTCATGGCTGTCATATTGTTGCAACTGCTGGATGCGTAAATAACCAACTGTTTGCTGACAGGTTTGCTATATCAAAAAGTGACAATATGTCATTGCTTTGTTCACAACTTGTTTCCACTGCCCCCAAGGTAACCAAAAAAATGTTCACAGTTTTTCTGTTTTGTATGCATCTTCCTTCATCTCACCTGCTTTGAATTATTCAGACCCTTGCTGTAAATGAGTGAAAATGTATTAGAAATACCCCAAATGTACACTAGCTCCACTATAATGATCAAAAGAACATTTTTATTAATATGAGCTTCTGACAGCTTTAATTGCACAGCCCCTTTCCACTGATACTAATTATGTACCGGGTTCTCAGTAACCCGCCGCCTCAAGGTAAGACATGTTCTCAGATTCCATTTGAAACTGTGAGCGTGACCTTTTCTAACGTAACCGCTGAGCGAAGCTGTGCCAGCCAGCTACGTACGTACAGTATATCCCTTGCTGACCTGCTCTCTTGCCACCGTTTGCCCTGTGGGAGATTTCTAATAAAGCAGCACTGGGTAATCTCCTTGGCTAAATTGATTAGTGTTAGTAATTCTCCATCATCATATCTTCCCACACTGGCCTGGTGTTATACCGACCCCGATGACACCAGCCAACTGCCAGCCAGCTCGTTTATATCACATTTAATTATATCGATTGCCTATAATAATAAGACACTGTCATGGCTGTGTTTATTTATAATGAGGCAACAAGAGAGGGTTTCATGTCGTTTGGATATGAACGACAACAAAGACCAAAGAGTGATCTGGCTTTATAGCGGAATATCATTTGTATTCTTGTTCACGATATTTAATCTGTCCCGATTCCTTGTCCACCTTTTTAAATCTTCAGAACAATAAATGATTAGCTACATTAGGATTGATTTGAGCAGAGTGCAGAACCTAGCTGCAAATGGTCCTTGTGATGAATGCTATGTGTCCAATCACTCTGCCCCTGTTACTTCATGCTCTGCAGCAGTGATGGTTATCGGTAGAGCCATTTGTGTTTTTGGGAGACTCGCATACACACACACTCGCACTCACATATCCTGTAGCCTTCGAATGATACTCCATAGGGATGTACTGTCAGTTGAAAAAGTGTTCAGTATTTGCCTGAGGCTCAGTGGAGAATTACTTATAATGGCTGCTGCTTCTGACCTTGAAAAATGATAAATGAGGCTGCTTTTGACTTTACACTTAAAGACGCAGGGATGAAGAAAAGTGAGAGAGAACTAGACAGGGAAAGTAAATGAAGTGCCCTTAACTGTGGTCCAGTTCTGCCGTGTGACATTCGGTTTTGGTCCAATGGGTTTTGGCACTAGGGAGCAGAACTGCAGCAGCGTTGCCTAACCACCATTACATTAAGCCTCCATGTAACTGGACCTCAGCATTGAGCTCTAGTGTGAACCACAATCAGAGAAAGGGAGGCTGTACACATTTAAGCCTTAGGATTTTACACCTGAAGTGCTGTGTGTGTGTGTGTGTGTGTGTGTGTGTGTGTGTGTGTGTGTGTGTGTGTGTGTGTGTGTGTGTGTGTGTGTGTGTGTGTGTGTGTGTGTGTGTGTGTGTGTGTGTGTGTGTGTGTGTGTGTGTGTGTGTGTGTGTGTGTGTTGCTGTCAGTCAACCCACTGCTGTACTTGACAAAAAGTTAAAAGATTTGGCTTTTTCACCCTAATATATACACAGCTGTCTTCTCCCCCTGCCAACAAATCAAATACCTTGCATATATTTCGTCTAGACTCTTGAGTCTAAATCGGTATGCACACCCAGCATTCAGCCCTACTGTAGAGAGGGGGGGGGGTTGATAGTGAAGTAGCGTGGCTTACTACAAGGAGGAGCAGACATGGAGCTAGAGCATGTTTGGGCTGTGTTGGCAGTTGTTGAGATGGTCTATAAAACCAGTGGTAAATGGATCCCAGGATAACTATTACGCAACATACTGCGTTCTGTAGCTGCCCTTTCACTCCGAAGTCTGGGAGGGGAACGCAGCTCTTCAGAGGCTGCCAGGGATCAAACTGCTAAATGGTGAACGAGCCCTGCCTGGAACACCTAGGCCCTGCACGGATAGATTACAGCTGAGAGCGTAATGACACAATACATCACACTGCATTTTACAGTATCGCCCTTTGCTGCGTATTATGGCTCAGCACAGCATGGCATTGTAGCCTGCAGCAATGCAACCTCATCATTTATTATCTTTTGGCCTTATCATACTGAGCAAATCTGCAGAGCTTCAGGATCCCGTGTCATGCTCTGCAAACATAGGGGCCATTGTGGCAAGGTTATTCAAGGTGAATGATGTGGTGAGTAGCTGGATATTATAACTGCAGTCATTTAGGCTATCTGCTGTGTCACACTGTTACTAAGCAGGATGAGACTAGCAGTACTCACTCAGGAGGACTGTGCAGCAAGCTTATTGACCCAGCAAGCCATAATAGATTTTGTACTCAGGTGGTGTAATGACTTTCTGGATCAAGAGCAGAAATCCAGAGAGCATATTTTTTTCAAAGTGTAGCCCGTTGAGCTTTCTATTGAACTGACACTGTTGGAGATTTTTGTCGGAGCATCTACGTATCCTGTTGTACTCCGCTTAATCCTGACAAGTGTCAGCAGACCTCTCAGTCCCCCCCCATAGGGAAAAGCTGTCATACTGACTCAATGGTGAACTGTCCTGCCTCTATCTACTCAGACAGAGATGACCCGGGGCGAGGTGGATGAGAGAGCCTGATATCAGCGACTATACTGTCTGTCTGATAAGGAGCCACACATGCGAGCAGTTTACACAGCTGAGCATGTAGAGCAAACACTAACACATGTAGTATGTGGAGTAAAACATGCTACACGTGTTTTACTCCAATGGCAGAACTGACAAAGGATAATGATCTGATGTCTTTGTAGTGGATTTTAGGAGACTTCTTCTTATCCCTCTATTTCTTTTAAAAGAGTTACGTCAGTATTTTTCACCTCTGACCAGGTTTTGATGTTTTTGTGTCTAATTGACTAACAAACATTTTTTAAAATGGTACAGTATTGAGTTAGTTCACTACAAACGGCTTCTGCTTAAGTGGCTGCTGTGCAATGGCTTGGGGCAATTCCTCCCCGACAATGTACAACAGGCTCAGATCGTAATTCTATCTCAAAACATTGTGGAAACGACCCTTTAGAGAAATAAAATATTTTCTTTACCTTTTTTGTTATTGTGTCTTACCGAGCTCAAGGAGAAGACTCGTTGTTGTACTCTTTGTGCTGAAATCTTGCATCACGTCCATATTTTTTTCAGCCGTGACATTAAAAATTGCAGATATGTAAAATTAAGTTTCACCAAAACCTTAACAGCTTCTGTTCTCCAGCACAACAAACTATGACAACCAACTAGAAGTAATGTTCCCGGCAACAAGTCATATGGCACAATAACGAAAAGCAAAAGGTAGAAAAACAGTTTTCTGTCAGTAGGGTCCTTTCCATGATGTTGCCATACACTTATAACAACAATCTGAGCCCGTTCATGACAAAAACAAGAACTTTTTGTGGACATAAATTGACGGTAAGTATCTTAGGGTTTTCAACTGTTCATTAGGGGAAATTATTTACATTGTACTTTTAAATAATTTAAAAATTATACTAAAACTTATTTCTCCTTTCCTTTTAAAATTCCCAATTGTTACTCCCTTCTTCCACTGGACCTACATTTAAAAGAAACTAAAGACTTACCCAAGATCTGCCTTTACACTTTTAACACGGATAACCTCACCTCCCGGTGCATCTGGTATGGTGAGATGGGAGAATAATGTGCTTTGACTCCATGTTTCAGCTGCTCCATTAGCTACCGTTAAACTGTTCAACAGTGATGCAGTGAAGCCATGCATTGGTCTGTTGTGTGGAGGTAGTCATGTGGCAGATATTTACTGTCTTGTATAATAAGACCATAACTCACAGAGGTTATGAGTAGTGGAGGATGGAGGGAGTGTTGATCTGCAGGATAGTATACTTCATATCCTTGTTGTGTGTTGGTTCTTATCTTCAAACTATAAAGTGTGTAATTAGTTTGCTGTTTTCCTTGTAGTATTCTGAATAGAAGAATCATGCAAATGTAAATACCACTAGAATTGGACTCTTTTCATTGCATTAGGTGACAAATAATCAGATATGCTGTTTTGATATGCTTTAGTATAATGTGGATTTAACGCAGCAAGACTTTGTTATGGAGTCTATTTGCTGCTCTCCCCAACCAATCTGTTATCACATATGCAAATGTGCTGAGAAAATGTGCTGGTATAGATACACATGGAAACACAACTTCCCCCCCGAAGACCGAGTAAAAGAAAAAGAAAAAAAGAAAAAGCAAATAAGAGGAAAGGGTTTGCAAGAAAGGCGTTAAAAAGAAACGAATATACAGAGTGAGACAGAAAGATGGATAGAGTTGTCCCATAACCTTCATCCTGTTTAGGCCCTTTGTGTGGCTCCACCTGGCTCACAGTCATTACACCAGCCTCAACACAACATATGGAAAAGCAGATTTCCCATCTGCGGCAACACACACACACACACACACACACACACACACACACACACACACACACACACACACACACACACACACACACACACACACACACACACACACACACACACACACACACACACACACTTAGGCCTATCCCAGCTCTGCACCCTGGGCCCACCAAGGCTAATTGCCATGGCAACAAGCTATTGAAAGGGGTGTTGGTCAGCTCGTAACTGGAGGCTCTTTTTAGATGGAAGGACTGGTGCTCCGACTGGGTAAGAGGGGCCAAATTGAACGCATTCAGCTGAAGCTCTGGCTTTCATATTGAGGTAAAAGCCAAGCCGAGGCCTATTTTTGTGTGAGCCCGGCAAGAATAATGTGCAGCCACTCTTCACCACTGCAGCTCTAAAGGACACCTACACATACAAAACGCTCACATTCTGACTCTCAAAGAGATGTAAACCTTGAAAAAGTGAAAGAAATGTATGAAAAGGCATCTCTGTGTGTCTATCTCCTGATCTTACTGTATGTTTGATAATTATATATCTCTACTTGTGCAGTGTGAATTGAGTTGCGTATGGGGCTAAGCGTGCTCTCCTTGCGGTCGTGCAGATGCTCGAATGATAAATTGCTATCATGACTCATTGATGCATCCTAAGCTTTTCTCCTTTGTGATCAAGGGTACAGAAAATGCCAGCACTCTTCCTCACAGACACACAATAGCTTCTATTGACAATGACAGATGGAGCTGAGTCTTAAGGCGACACACACAATAACCCCCTCCTACACACACGCATACACACACCCACGTATACACACTCACTTGCACGGACTAACTTTCTACACTTTGCGTTCCAATACATTAAATTCAAACATATACAGCCGCATCCTGTCCGTGTTTTTCAGATGCCATTTTAGATGATGACATTTGCATAGACGGTGGCTTTGAGGGGTCAAATAACACTCTTTCGGCTTTTTGACAGAAAGAGTGTCTTACCCTCCTACACACACACACACACACACACACACACACACACACACACACACACACACACACACACACACACACACACACACACACACACACACACACACACACACAGACTCACTTTCTGGACTTTGCAATCAAGTACACCAAATGCAAACACCCACACATGCAGCCGTACCCTGTCCATGTTTGTGGGCTGTAGTGACTCGTTAGTGTGCACAGCGGGAGAGAGGGCTGTGTGAATTATGAATGAGAGAAGATGACAGGGGAGCCAGTCCACCCTGAAGCCTGCTACTGCACTAAGCCTGCAGAGTGTGTGTGTGTGTGTGTGTGTGTGTGTGTGTGTGTGTGTGTGTGTGTGTGTGTGTGTGTGTGTGTGTGTGTGTGTGTGTGTGTGTGTGTGTGTGTGTGTGTGTGTGTGTGTGTGTGTGTGTGTGTGTGTGTGTGACAACAAAAGTGTGTTTCCCTCCATGAATTCCTGCAGTATATTTAATAGCTGCATGCCTAAGTATTTTATTATTAGCAGTGTAGACTGTGAAATGTATTTTAGAGTGTTTCTGGCCAGCTTTCAGAATGAGGAAGCATCTATTTTAAAATACTTGCGTCTCACACCCTCTTCCTGTATTTATCTGTTTTATTTATACAGTGAAGCAGGAGATTTTTATCTTAAGTCATTTTCTTTGGCTCACTTCTGACCCCCTATAATCTTTTCGGTCCTCATATATACTTGTAGCTATTAATCTTTAATCTACTGCAGTTGTTCTTTTCCCTTATTATTTAAAATAATAAAGAATTTTGTTTTGAGGCTGTGAGTGTAGAGCTCAAACAATCAGCCAATTAATCAATTAGTCAATTAACAGAAACGCATGGGATGATAGTTCTTTTGTTTTATTGATTACCAAAACTGGGATGACATTTGCATTTGAGGTTTTTTTTTGCTATGCCGGGGGCTGGCGTGCCTAGGACCCTGCCTTTGCATAGGGGTCTTGTTCAAAAATGAGACCCCTAAGAGTGAATTTTCTTTCTTAGTAGGTAGGCGTGGCTCAACCTAAGAGATGCGGTGGGGAGCTCAGAGTAGAGCGCTTCTCCTTTGCGTCAAAAGGGCCCAGTTCAGGTGGTTCAGGCATCTGATCAGGATGCCTCCTGGGAGCCTCCGGTTAGAAGTTTTTGGGACTGGTAAAACGCCCCGGGGTAGACCCAGAGCATGCTGAAAAGATTATGTATATCATCTGGCCTTGAAACACCTTGGGGTCCCACAGGGAGAACTGGAAAATGTTGCTGGAGAGATGGACGTCTGGAATACCTTGCTAAGCCTTCTGCCCCTTTGAACATGCCCCCGGATAAGCGATTGAGAATTAGAGGATGGACATTTGAGGTTTTGCTTGCTTTTGTCTGTCAGCAGTTTGTTTTTTGGGGGGTTTGGACACGGGTAGAGGCACCAATTGGTTTAGTGGCTTTTTGACCAGATAATAAAACTTGTTATTTGCACCTATAGCTATACTGGGCTTTTCGAAGCTGTAAACGATATTATATAGTACGGATAAAAAAAATATATACAGTACCAGTCAAAAGTTTGGACACACCTTCTCATTCAACTACTTTGAAGAATCTAAAATATAAAACATAATCTGGTTTGTTGAGCATTTGTTTGTTTACCACATAATTCCATATGTGTTCCTTCATAGTTTGGATGTCTTCAATATTAATCTACAATGTAGAAAAAAATAAAGAAAAACCATTGAATGAGAAGGTGTGTCCAAACTTTTGACTGGTACTGTATGCTAATATCCTGTTTTTTTCTTTTACATAAACACATAACATAAAGAAACATTTTCAATAAGAATCCCATACATTTGTCTTTTAAAAGATTGCCCGAGAAATTGTACCGAGTGAATAAACTATGTGCTGGTGACACAATTTACAAATTACCTCAGAAATATCTTGCAATATCTGGCATTTCTCTACTGGAATTTCATGTTTCTTATTGGCTGACATACATTAATAGTGATATATCTTCCACAAGGTCATATTAGCGCGGCTCTTGTGTGTAGCAGGTGTGGCTGGTTCCTCAGCTCCCTGCCACTCCCTCTGTTGGCTTCATTTGGGGACCTCCCTCGTGTGTCTCCTCCGGCTATCAGCTGCTCCTCTATCCACGTACTTTATAGCCCCAGGAATCCCCCATGCTGTCACACCTAAAGGCCAATCTCTGACTTATGTGTGGGTGTGCGTGTGCTAAGTGAAATATTCCTGACAGAGGTCATCCTCCATCCTTTTATCACTTTCAATCTGTGTCTCTTCTTGTCTCTTCTCCTTTCAGCCTCACAGTCTCCTATTTTTTCTTCCATTTTCGTACCGTCCATCTTGCTGCCGTCTCATTCGCGTCTCATTCTGCAACGGTTGAGTCAGAGTGCTGGCACCACTGTTTTGTAAATGACACCTTTATCAACAAACATTACTGCAATGGTCATCTTTACAGGCTGGATATCAAATTGTTTCCTGCCCAGTGCTTAACTGTGGATTTAATGAACCTGTCAATTAAAATAGTGCAAGCAGTCATCAACATACATACAAGTTGTGTCTCTGTCTTTTGCAGCATATGATACAGAGGTTTCTGGAGTGGTCTGATGTTGGGTTGTAGTTAGCAACCTTATTAATTATCCTATCATTGGCCTGATTCAGATAAACTCCTCCGGGAGTAGCACAGTGCTCAGCAGAAGATCCAGCAAATTTTCTTCATCAACCCGCAGTAAAGATGCCATTAGTCAAAATGTTGAGTAAGCAAAGTCTATGGAATTAGAGCAGAAGGCAATGAGAGGTGGAGCATGAGAAGGAGGGAGATGTTTGTCTGTGCTGTCTGTTTGCTTTAATCATTTACCCCGAGTCACAAATTCTGTCACTGTCAATAATAATAACGTATTATAGAATTATTGAAAGTATATTTAGTGAATGCATCAAAAGTTATCTCAAAGAATGTACAGAAGGAGAATAAAAAGAATCACAAGTTGAAGAATAAACATAGGAGGAATGTATAAGACAACAAAGAAAAAGGAATTGAACCGAACATTATACAAAGACCTGCTTGTAAAAGTAATTATTAGGAGAGATTTTATTCAGAATTTGTAATGTCCTGGGCTTGCAATGAGAGTCCTAGATGTCTCGCGCTAAATAAGTCATGAAAAAAACTCACTGTATCAACTGAAATATGCATTATCACAAAGCTAAAGACATGGCTTTTCTGTACAGCTCATTAAAAGTAGACGTTATTTTATTCTGCCATAGTCAATCTTTGTCTTTATATATATTTTTAAAACAAATGAAATATACATAGTATGATTTATTTAGGGGTGATTTATTTATATTACAAAACAAGTTAATGCAAGGCAGATCACCACTATAAAGAACATTTAAACTGAAAATCTATGAAACAAATGGAGCAGGAAACAAGTGAAATGGACAAATATGGTCACCATTATCAAAGAGATGAAAAGCGGTCGGGGTCATTAGCATTCAGAGGAGAATGCATGGGTAAAGGGTTTGACAGAGTAGAAGACGATGGTGTAAAAAAAAGATTATGGAAAGTGAGTTTGAGCTTTCAAAATGATGTCAGCGGTGGCAACTGCCCCTTAAAGCCTATGTGGTGATGAGTTAAACAGATATTGGCTCGGACTCAAAAGAACAGTGAGGATAGTTTGATGCGGGACAAAGAGAGAGAGAGAGAGAGAGAGAGAGAGAGAGAGAGGGTGAAAGAAAGACAGACAGTGAGTTACAGTGAGAATGACAAAACATTAAGAAAATACAGGCCACTGAGCAAAGGGTGGAGGTGGGGCGGGGGTTTGGGTTAAGATTTTGGAGGGTTGTCAACTGCCTATCTATTGTACTGCCAGCAGACCATGGCAGACTGGGATTGTCAAAGATGGAAGGATCGAAGACGCAAAATCCAAATCGAGTGCAGAGTGTGTAGAGACAGACGCAGCCAAGCGAGAGTAAAAGACTTTGGAGGGATGTCAAGTGTTTCTATTGTGGTTTTGAGTGAGCCACGATGAGGTAGGATTGAAGCCAGGAAAAAAAAATCCACCAGCCAAATATGGAACTTTTGTTTTAGTGCCACTCCTGTTTACAGCATTGAGGGACAGAAAAAGGGGAAGGATATAAACAGACTTTCCTGATAGCAGTGGGAAGAGAGACCTCGGTATGCTTGTTGTTTGTTTATGTAGAGTAGAGAAGTGCTGTGACATAGTTCACAGTTAAGAGACGTGTGTTGTTTGTTTTACACAACTCGGAAAGCTAATGTGCTGAGAAAGCCCAGGTGGTGTCCAAGACTTGATGTCTCTATTTATTGCTTATGTAACTCGTTCCAGGAGCTCACTGTGGGTTATCTCAGGTGTTTGTGAAAAACTTTATTGGTTTAGCTGCGCCTCAGTGAGTTTGACGTGTACATAGAAGGCCCAACTTGAGTTATAGCCTGTCTAAAACACCTTGTTTGTCAAATACCAGTGCCATACTGCAGTAGTTCACAAACCTTTTGGTTTGTGCCCCCCTAAAAGAAAGAAAACATACTTACAACCTGTCATTATCAATTACATGTCAACCAATTTGTTGGCACAAATTTGTTTCATGGAAAAAAGAGTCTCAATGAGGTCAAAAAACTACAATTACAAGAAATAAAGGAGTTTTGAATCTTTTTTTCCTGCTTTTGTCTTCAGTTAATCATCTTGTAACACCTTGTTGGGGGTTTTTGCCCTGAGGTTGGGGAACCACTGTTGTTGTGTACCAGTGGGATTAAAATACATTAGGCAGCAAATAAGTACAATTACTCAAAGGAAGCAGGAACACTTTGAAATGACTGATGTGGAAACTGGCAACAATGTGCCCAATTCAAAGCCCTGATTAAGCTATGCTGCAAATCCCTCATTGCACAGTGGAAGTGCTCCTGCATTTTTTAAACGTCTTTACACTTGTTTGAGTCAGAGGTAGACCGTAACAACTAGTACTAAGTAAGGTCTTTTAGTACTTTTGAGTACTTTGCATTTCCAATTGTGAATTTGTTTATTGACTTAATAACTGGTTGAGAACTTTTTAGGCTAATCCAGAGAATGAAATACCCATACAAGGTACCTTATCAAATTAATGCTAAAATCTTTTTGGACCATATAAAAAGGAGTCCTTAGCCGACAATAGCCTTATTCAACCGAAAATAAAAAAGTATATATAGATAGAAACAGGATGTGAAAGTCTTTACAGGTTGATAAATCTGTGTTGTTTTACAGTTCTACTTTAAATTCATCAGAGGCTTACTTTAATGCTACATATGCTGGGCATTGATAAAGAGTGTTGTTGGATAGATGCCCAGTGCGCTTGTAAGCACATATAATCTATATTTAAAACAATCAGCATTTAGCTCACCATGCTTGTTTAGGTACGTAATAAATTGAGCAAAGTGTGAAACATCCTCTCTTCTATATTATTCATCATACGACTTCTCTTGACTCTGCCCTAATTTAACATTGTGAATAATTCTGCTCATTTTCTTGCATGCCCTTTAATGCTTTAGACATAACCTGGGCTCAGCAGAAGTGTTGTAAAAACTAAGGTCAACACTCGCCCTCCCCCCCTCCCACCCGTCCTCGACTCAGGAGCCATGCATAAACTCTGCTTCTTCTTTACTGTCAGAAATGACAGTGGGAGTCCCTTGAGGATTCCTTATGGAAAATGTATACGTCTTTCATGCTTTCTGACTGAATGGGTTCACTCATAGACAGCACACGTATTTTTTTCATTCCACCACCACTACCAAACAACTCACAGACACACACTAGCCTCCACTTCTTTCATATCTGCGATCTTATCTCTGCCACCACTCCTAAGTAATGAAGTTTGCCTAAACAGCTTGTCATACTGGACAGGTCCCCTTCTGTTCCTGCTGCCCTCTTCCCCCCGATAGGGACAGGGTGTACAGTATATCCCAGGACGCGGCAGCAGTGGAGGGGAGAGTGGAGGCTGCTCGCTGGCAGTGCCAACTGGCATGGAGAGCTGCCCATGCTAGTTTCTCTGCACCACCTGCTCCTCTGCCCTCCTGCTCCCATACCTGGCCCTGGAAGGCAAATCTGTCATTATCAGTAAGGCACATGATCTGTTTAGGTTTGTGTGTGTGTGTGTGTGTGCGTGCGTGTGCGTGCGTGCGTGCGTGTGTGTGTGTGTGTGTGTGTGTGTGTGTGTGTGCGTGTGTGTGTGTGTGTGTGTGTGTGTGTGTGTGTGTGCGTGCGTGTGTGTGTGCTGATCCAAGCATATCTGCCAACTCTCCTTCCCTCGCCATTGCCCTCTGTGTTCTGCTGCATTTAGTAAACCTCCATGGGACAGCAGCATTGGATGTTCAGCATCACTTGGGTTGCAAGAATTTCTGGAGTTTGAAAGCAAAGGTGTTGGTGTGAGATAAACGACCAAAGCTATTAGTGTTTCTAGCTACTGTTCCATTCATGGGCTTTTTTACACACAATTTAACTATTCTTATCTTCTTCAGTTGTGTATCCCAAGGGGTACAATGAGGAGGCGAGAGAGGGAGGAGCAGAGGTGATGGTGTTATTGCAAAGTGCTTTTTTCATGTCGCTCTCTTCTGTCCTGTACAAAAGGGCCTGGAGGGGGAGATAATGTGACTGGGCTCTCATGGGGAAAGGTTATCTACTGTTACCTGTCAGCTGATAGCACTGGACGGGACACTTCAAGTCCCATATTGCCTAGAGGCTTCAACACTATGATGCTCTTCAATTAGCCCAGGGTCATCAGACATGGAGAGCCGCAAACACATGTACATGTACTTTTATCACAGATAATTTAGAATATGTGCACAGACTGACCGATGCGTAGTCAGACACACTTAGCTAGAAATAAACAAGCATGATGTTTCCTGACCTTTTTCCCTGCCAAAGGCCTTTAGGGCACAGCTGTTCTGATGATGTTGGACCTAGCTGAAGTGGACGTTGGGGCCAGCTGCTGGTCAGGCCAGTTTATCAGAGCCACAATTTACTGCATGACAACACTGTAATTTCATCTACCACAAGGTTGGATTGTTATGGTGAGAGATTGTCTCAGAATTGCCCAAAACACTGGACAAACATCTGCAGACACTTGTTCTCATATAACCCCTCATACAAACAAATACAGATCACATGCTGTGCAACTTTGCAAGCCCCTGCAGTCGATTTATCTTGCTCTTCTCTGGCCGTCAGGACCCTCTCTGAAACAAGCTGTTCACAAAATGTGATCCATCTAAAATGCATCCACATTAAACTCTGAAAGAGATGGCCATGGATTCCCGTCTGTAAACATGAACCACATTTCTCTGCTTTTCGTCTGAGAGAAGGAGAGCACTAAAATGTCTGAAATCAAGCCAGCAACACATTTATTTTGACTGAAGCTGCAGCTGATCTCCCGTCAGCTCCCTTAGCAACAGCTTGCTGTTGTTTTCTTAAGAGTTTTGACCAATTTTCTCCAGTTTTTGTTCCACCTCTTATCCAGTTTTGTATTCATGTCTGGCATCTTGTTTGTAATTGTCTTTTTTTTTTACATTTCATCTACTATCAATTGTTCTGCTCTAGTAATGTGTTGCTGTGTGTATTATCTTGCTTGAAACACTTCATTATCTTTAATAAGCTGTTACGCTAGGGAATACAGGCAGAATGGTCCAGTGATTTCGATTTGGCTCTCTCCCCGTCTTATACAGTTTTATTATTACTCAGCCGGCACCATTGCTTTAACAGCAGATCTAAAATTTGCATAAAACGCGACTCTTAATATATTGATATATAATACAGTGTGATTCATATGCTTTGGAAGTTTTGTGTTTCAGCCTGAAATGGACATGACCGTCTCTTTGACTCCAAAAACAGAATCTGGCTTGACGAAATCTCAGTGAACAGACAAGAGAGCTATTGAAATCTGCCCACGTGTCATGGGGAAAAATGAGACTTTTACATTTTATTTGCTCCTTTACATACATCATTTGAAGATGTCTTTACCTGTGGTGCTTTTAGAAAACACTGTGTTGAGGGAAAGAGAACACAAAGAGAAAGAGAAACCCAGAGGAAAGGGGAAAAGCAACCCTGTTGACCCATGAGCAGAAGCAGAAGTCATTGCGTGTCCTGGTGGGAGGCAGGGAAGGATTTGATTAGCAAGCTAATGAAATCAGTCAACGCAGTGTGTGTGTGTATTGTGTGTGTCCTTTGACACTAAGACACACTCACACAATTTCCTCCTTAGAGGCCGCTGCCTCTTCTTGCTGCTGTGTCATTCTGTATCACTGGTGCAGGGAATTAGTTCTTTGTTACTGCTGTTTACCGCCTGCCCATCCCTGAATCCTCAGCCACCTGGCTATCGACCCAGCTACAGCAAAGCCGTCCATCTACACCTCCGCGCTGTGTGTATATGCGGTTGAATGTGTGTAGGTGATTGGAGGGGGTGTTTTTTTTTTTTGGAGTGTCTCATAGTTGAACTTGTGTTTACATACTGTCTCTTTCAGTGCATGTTTTTTTTCTTTTTTCTTTGCTTCTTGATCTGCTTATCTCAGTATTTGTATATATGTTTGTGCATATGTATCATTTCAAACGAGACCATGTACCTTCGTGTCACATGTGTGGTCTTTGTGAGTGTGTCAGAGTGCAGCCCCAGGGTGGCTCAGCAGAGGCGAGGCAGTGGCAGGCCTGTCTGAAGTACTCAGGGCAGACAATGCTCAGAGCCAGAAGCTGCGGCTTCAATGACAGTTGAATTATGTTGCTAAGCACACTGTCCCAGGTACTTACCTATGTTGCTGACATACACACACACACACACACACACACACACACACACACACACACACACACACACACACACACACACACACACACACACACACACACACACACACACACACAGACACACACAAACAGATACCTGTCAGTGTGGATGTGGCTTGCGACTGCATTGTTGCAGACAGATGGGGTAAATATGAAGAGGGGTTCAGTAAGAAGCACTTAGTTTACTTAGTCTCCGGAACTTACTGAGAGTGTGAAATATGCAGGCTTGTGCATGCATCCAATGTTGTAAAAGTGAAAAATGTTGTGTTTCTAAGCAGTTAGATAATTTGAAAGACATTTCTCCACATTGCATGTTGTGTTATTGTCTTGGGCAAAGTGGTCACTTTTGTAGGCTGGAGGCTTGATTTTTGGTTAAAGGTTGCACACACACACACACACACACACACACACACACACACACACACACACACACACACACACACACACACACACACACACACACACACACACACACACACACACACACACACCTTGTAAACTGACAGAAATGATAACATGTTGATAGAAGTTGGAGGACGCGGGTGTTCAAATATTTGTCCCTGGCCTGCTGTGTCTGAAACTCTTTACTGTCTACCATTGGGACCTCAAATTCACGGAATCCTGCCAGAGATGCATGTGCACATGCACCTTTAGGATACATTTATGAAAGATGAATTTCTTATTGCAGAGAAAAAAATATATATAGATCCATAAGAATGACTCATGAGTGACCTTGGCTTTTTCAACTGGGATATATTGGTATTCTCTGCTTCTCCTTCTCTTTATTCTACTTTCATGCAAGAGCCTGCTAACATAACTCAATGGGGAAATGCATTGTGCTGGATGCTGAGCCTCTGCTGAATCCTAAAACAACTCCACAACCACCAAAAAGGGATGACTTAACCAAACTCAGGAATCTTCCAGATTCATCTGAGAATAACAACTGATCTGAAGTGACATCTTCCTCTATTTATGTCTCTGTCCCTCCAGGCCTGAAGACCTACCTGATCTCTGGCAGGAAGGTGGAGCCTCACTCTCTCTGCAGCTGCTCTCAGTTGGGTTTGGCGGGGCCTGAGCTTGTAGATGGTCGGAGCCCCACCTCCAAGGTGAGCACACCTGATGGAGCCCCTTCAGCATCGACCCTGCCTCCAGAGAGTGCTAAGGTAAATGCAGACAGTGCTAAGGTAAATGCACACTACCTCTAAGAAAATTATATAAAACATAAGCCATGTTGTTGAGGATGTGGGATCAGTTTTCTTTGCACATCAATATTGCCTGAGGCAGAAAACTGAGCTGCATGTTCTGATACAGTCTCTTTGATATTCATCCTTTCGCTCTCTGTGTACTTTTGTTTATGTGGGTGTATCAGAAGCTTTAATATTTTATTTTTTTGTGTGCATGCAAGTAGCTTCCATTTTGTCTTGAGGAAAGGAAATGAAAAAGAATGGCTTTCACCCATGCCATTACCACGCATTCGAATTGTTAAAACCATAAAAGGCAGGGTTGGTAATTTTCACAAATTTTGTTTGGTATTTTTGTGTTAGTTTTCAAATGCCTCAACAAAAAAAAAAAAAAATTGGGTAACTGTGGCTGTCGCATGACTGTAATAAGCCTATTGAATCATTTGACTCGGCTCAGAGTGTAATGATTGGACGCGCTACCTGCTTGCCCGCCTACCTGGGATTAGTCTGTCCACGCACTAACTACCCGTCACCCCAGTCTACCACAAACTTGTAGCTTGACAGCTTTGAGTACTAACAATAGACATGTTCGTTGTTTACGTTCATAATGATAATTTGGGGGAGTGGCTTTAGAGGGAGGCCTGAAGCAACAGGCTGTCAGTGTGGCCCACTTGGCGACTCTCTTGCAAGATTTAGTGCTGCTAGCTGCTTCCATTGTAAAAGAATTGGCAACACTGGTCTGGGTTTCTCGGTTGGATAATTTTATCATCTAGTGTACTCTTGCTAGTAATTACATGGCCTTCACCATGGGCAACCTGCAGGGAAAAAAGGTCTTTGTTTATCTCTCTTTTCACTTTTGTATGGATCTGTATGTATGCATCCGCTCACGCCTCCATTAGTGTAGCACCTCAGTCCTCATTAAATCCGTATTATAAGAATCTTAGAACAGAACAGTGAGATCTTATTAATTGGGCAATGAAAAGCGCTGTTCTCCCCAGCGGGCAGTCTACAAAGTCTATTAACTGATCCATCATCATGCTCTGCTCATCAATCCAGAAAATATCCATCCACTGTGTCCTCCTTAACTCTGCCTTCAAGGGAAATGTCTCATTTGCTTCCAAATTGTACCACTAGGTCATGGACTCACAAAAACTGTGCAACAAATTATATTTATAATTACCCTCAGAACTCCGCACCACTGTGCCTTAAATTCACCCCAATTAATCCTCCACAGATCTTTCAGATCTCTGCCAGGCCAGGTTGATGGGAGAGGGATATTAGGGGGAACAGTTGGGGTCCTCGGTATTGTAATGGGCTCAAGCAGGGAGATGGGATGTCCTTCTTCTCAATTTTTTCTGCCTTCATCTGAAGAATCCATTTACAGCTTTTCATCTTCAAGCGTGGCTCTCCCTCATATACAGATATGGCTCACACTGAAGGATTAAACTCTCAGAAATCTTCAAAAAGACTCAACGACATTTTAATTTGTGAAAGGATTCATAGGGCAGGTGTGGTAATCCATGTTTGCATGGCTAATGTAGCATGCAGGCACACAGTGTGTGCAATCTCTGTGTGTTACCATTATATAGTGGGTATCAGTGTTTTAGCCAAGGCCACCTAAACTGAAACCAAGACAGAGAGACCGAGACAGACCAAGACTTTGAGGGGTTGAGACCAATAATAAATTAGACAATGCACAGACAAGTTTGTGATATCTGCACAGTTGTGGCCTTGACCAGTCTTGAAATAAAATCCTGAGTCCTCCTTGTCTGAGGGCAAAACAAGATAGAGTGAAAATGCGGTCCAATCCAAGACTGAGACCTTCAAAAAGTGGTCTTGAGTGCGGTCTCTAGTACTAAAACATTGGTGTGTGTGTTTTGGCTTCTCAATATTTCACAGTGCCTTGCAGTGTCAGTGTCATGGTCATTCATAGCACTGTATAACTGTCACACAAATCTCTTTCTCATACACACACACACATTCCGTTATTATTCGAAGAAGATGATTTGGATGAAAACAAAGACCTTGAACGTGCGCAGACTTCTTCAACGCTTCTTGTTTACTCCATCTCAAAATTATTAATTTTAACATTAATAAATTAATTTAAGATAATACAGATTTGTAAGATGAAACTCATCACAGCATCCTTAGTTTGCATTTAGATGAAAAGTTTTGTCTTCTTGCTGCCACACTGCTGTTGTGATCATTGCTGATGCATGTTTTTTTACCATCTCTCTTTTGTCATTTTGTCATCCCCCAAGACTCTTGTACTAGATGTCTGCCAGTGTTTCATGTATTTCTCTGCTTACATGCTTTCTTTGATCTGTATCTCTCAATGTATTAATTATCTTTCTTTGTTCCTGCCCCCAAATGCTGAACGCCCCAATCTCTACCTCCCTACAGTCTCCTTGTATATCCTGCAGTGTTGTACTGATACCAGGGGAGGATCAGGTTCTGGAGGAAGCTGTAGCTGTGCACAATGGCTGCCATGACGACAACAAGACCATCAGCAACAAGGTTAGTCTGTTGTTATTTCCATCACCAAACAGATAATACTACTATACTTAAACTGTTTATCTAAGATGCTGTTTGACTTTCCACAGTTTGAACAAGAGTTTGGCACTCTTGATATGTATGTCCAGTATATTTAATGTAGTTATTTTTCATCGCTTACCTGTCAAATATTGGGGTATCGTGGAACCAAGTCTGATTACATTTCCTCTGGCCCGGCAGCAAAAAGCAGGACTTAAAAATAGTTCAAGGAAATAGAACTTCATGAGTCCCAGATAAAATGTGTCACACACATGCATTTATATTGGTGTGACTGTAGCACACTCTTAAGCTTTATATTTCATATTTAGACTACTTCTTTTCATTGCTGACCCTTTTTCCAAATCAAAAATCCATTACCCATGCTTTCTTTTTTAGAAAGTCAGGTCTTCTCTCCCTTGTCTTTTCACTTTAGGACATTTCAAATCTGAAGTGTTCACCAGCTGTTTCTGCAGGGCGCAGCCCCAAGGCCCTTAACGGCCTGCTCAGTCCTCAGCTGGAAGCCTTGAACAACAGCCAGACGTCACTATGTGAGATGCTGCAGGAGAAGGAGAAGAAGACGTGGAGCGGAGGAGCCATGGGCATGGACCATTCAGCGCTCATCCCTCTACGCTCCAAGAACTTCAGGGAGAGGAGCGATGCTCACTTTGTGGATGTTATTAAAGAGGACAGGTTGGGTCCCGCTGCTTACTGATCATGCTTACTTATCATCCAGATTTTAGGTCATGTTAAAAATACAATTAAAGTTTTTGATTTTATTGGGGTGACCCCGATTAGGCTGTAGAGTCCGGCTTTAGAAAGACCTAAAAATAAATACAATAAACAGGAAGTCAATCTTGATTGATATTGTCAATTTCCCAGATTTATTTTAGTTAGTTGATTGTAATGTATAAAATCCAGAATGAACATAATTTCTACTGACATTCCTCTGTCTCTCTGACAGCCTTATGAAGGACTATTTCTACAGACCTCCCATAAACAAGCTGAGCCTCACCTTCCTGGAGAGTAGCCTGGAGTCTGCTTACCGGATAAGCTACCAGGAGGAGGTGTGTGTGCGTGGTTGTGAGAGCTGTGTTTGTGGATAACATAATGGTGCATGTATGCCTGTGTGTTTAATGGTTGTACATGCATATGTTTGTGTCTGTTTATCTTTTACATCATCCATGAATGAGCTTAACGTAGTTGTCTTAAATATGACTATGAGTTTTACAACTGTCAGAGGAAAAACAGTTTGTTTTCTGTGATTCCAGTCATCCCAACTCCCAACTGTCTCCACCTGTGAGCATCTACCTGTATTTGTGCATGTCTTTCTGCCTGTTTGTGTTTCTCTGCAAGTCTGTGTCTTGTCTGGGAAGCCTGTTAGCACTGCGTTATGCCCAGACTGGTCAAGACTGCGGCAAAGAGAAATCACTGCAGGACCTTAAAAGTAGTTTTGTGTTAGTTTGTGATGTCCTCTGCTGGTGTAACCTCAGAAGTGCATCTTCACTCTTTGGGCTGCAACTGTTGCTACATTGTGTAGTTGAGAGTCTGAGTCACTGACTTTTGGAAAAAGGATGGATTTCAGTAGAAACTTACCTAAGTCATTGAATTATCATTGATTGTTGGAAAATTAATTTCAGTCATCATCAAGTCATCCTGAATGGTGAGACTTTTTTTAGCATGCATCTGCCGTTTGGTTATATTTCACTGACTACTCTTTATGAATGCAAAACTCTCATTTTGGAAACATAAGCTTCCCTTAATTACAAATTGTTAGTATATTTACTAATATTCTTTTATTTCTTTAGTATTTTTGAATTTTTCTATGCTATTGCTTGTTTTTTTCCTCCCAGGTGGAAAGCCAAGCACCAGTGCAGACTTTCGCCAGTCCAACGTTCAGCTCTTTTCTCGACATGCTGCTGTGCTGTTCAGTGTTTCTGGCTCTCTCACTGGCCTGTTTCCTTCGACCGCTTGTTTCCCATCAGAGTTTCTCAACACCAGCACTCATTCTGACAACCGTAGCCGCCCTGTTGGAGGCTCTGGCTTTGCTGTTTGCTATACGGTGAGATACTGAAAAGAAAGTATTGGTCTTAACCTTCTGCGAGACAATATCAGAAGACCCCTAAGTGTTTAGAGTTCATTGTTACATACTGCCCTCTAGATATTTTTTCCTGTTTTAATTTGTTAGTTTTTTAATTAAAGAGTAATGATGTTGTAACTTTATGACTTTGGTTTTTTATGACGTGGTATTCTTTTATTTGTATGTATATGTATAACTGGAAAATGTATGTTTTGTAAAATAGTGGTGTCTTGTAATCCCATGTGGGATGGACCATAAATTTGGCATGACAAAGAAATGAAAAAATAAACTATCTGGATTATTAGTTTCCATTTTACCTTTTTGGCCATATTGTTGATGGTCTTGTGATTTCTAATGGGTAAATAGAGTGGGTGGTATGCTGCTCTAAGACAGTTGGAAAGCACAGGGAAATGGATAGACAAAGGGAGAGAAAATGTTGACATGTATACTTGTTTGGCTTCCAGGGCAAACTCAGTTGTGTTGTATTAGAAATAGGGGGCCCTGGAGCAAAAACGCTCTTTTAACATAAATATATTTGTGCTCTTTTGATATACCCACTTTGAATGCAAATCAAGGTGTCGACAATCACGTCTGTAATCAGGTTGGGATTCGACGGGGGTTAAACAGGACACTCAAGTATCCGATAAACACTTCATGAATCTGTTATACATCATAATAATCTCTATATAAATCACATGGTATTGTTTCTCCTCTCCAGAATGGCTTTCTACCTGGACAGTGTGCTGAATTGCACTCGGGTGCTGATGAGAGCCATTTCAGGCTGGATTGCGCGTCACTTTATAGGAGCTGTCCTGGTGTCCCTGCCCACTGTGGCTGTCTTCTCTCATGTTGCCTGTGACATGCATCTCTCCATCCAGGTGGATTTGGAGTTTCATATTTTGGCATATGTCTTTAAGTTGTTAGTACAATATCTTAATAATGCTAAAAGTCAGTGGAATTTATGTGATAATCTTAAGGGTTCTTTTGACTAATGACTCTGTGCCCCATATTTTCCCCAGTTCACCATGTTCATCTGCTGTGCCGTCATCATAGCCATCATTCAGTACTGTAACTTCTGCCAACTCAGCTACTGGATGCGCTCAGTTCTAGCGACTCTGGTGGGACTAACACTCCTTGCCTTACTCTTCAGCTCCCCCTGCAGGTATGACATACTCAAGAGATAATGAAAGGAAATAACATATTTTTAAAATGTGATATAATTGAATTGTGTGTCCAATAATAGTGTAGAGATAATATGCTGACACTGAAAACTTACTCATGGAAGAAAAGAGCACAAGTTTGTGTTGGATAGTGCTGGATTTCTACATGCACTTGATGCATTAATTAGTGCTATGTGTGTTTTATCTCTTCCAGTGTTGCTAAGAATCTGTTTTTCTGGTAAGTGCAGTGAATATTGTAAGAGTCAGTTCACTTTGGTAGATGATTGCTGGTAATAACTATTGTGTAGCAGAGTTTAACTTTTAGTGAGAAGCAAGCAACCTTTTCCAAAAGATTCTGTAGTTGTGGTTATCACTTGCAGCAATAGAAGCTGCAAACTTATTTTAAAAGCAAAATATTTATTCTATCTTTCTGTTTTACTGTTTTTCTCTCTCTTTCTCTCCACCAGGTCAGATGGCCAGAGTAATACCAACAACAGCAACAGCAACAGCAGCAGCAACAACAGCAACAGCAGTAGCAACAGCTCCATCTTCATGTCTGACAGCCCAGCAGACCCAGACCCACAGGACCTGCTGGGCCCTGAGGCCTGCGTGGCCTTTTCTCTGGTCCTTCTTCTCATCTGGTTCCTTAACCGTGAATTTGAGGTCAGTCACCGCCTTCATTACCATGGCAACGTGGAGGCGGATCAACATCGCATCAAGATCCAGAACATGAGGGACCAGGCTGACTGGCTGCTTCGCAATATCATCCCTATCCATGTGGCCGAGCAGCTGAAGGTCACCCAGAGCTACTCCAAGAACCACGACAATGTGGGTGTAATATTTGCCAGCATCGTTAACTTCAGTGAGTTTTATGAGGAAAGCTATGAGGGAGGCAAGGAGTGTTATCGGGTCCTCAACGAGCTAATTGGAGACTTTGATGAGCTGTTGCGGAAGCCTGCCTTCTCAAATATGGAAAAGATCAAAACCATTGGTGCCACATACATGGCGGCAGCAGGACTCAATGCGCAGCAGTGTGCAGATGCGGCACATCCTCATGCACACCTCCGTGCTCTTTTCGAATTTGCCCTTGAAATGATGCGTGTGGTAGACGACTTCAACAAGAACATGCTGGGCTTTGGGTTCAAGCTTCGCATTGGATTCAATCACGGGCCTCTAACAGCCGGTGTAATTGGCACCACTAAGCTTCTCTACGATATCTGGGGCGACACAGTCAACATCGCCAGTCGCATGGACACTACAGGTGTGGAGTGTCGTGTCCAGGTCAGCGAGGAGAGCTATTGTGTACTCAGTGCCATGGATTATGAGTTTGACTACCGTGGCACAGTTAATGTCAAAGGCAAAGGTCAGATGAAAACCTTCCTTTACCCGAAGAGCAGTGACAGCGGCCCTGTGCCTCAGTACCAACTCTCAGTCTCACCAGAGATCCGAGCACAGGTGGATGGAAGCATTGGGCGCTCGCCCACTGATGAAATTGCCAGCATGGTGCCAACAGCCGGCATAACTGCAAGCAGTACCAACACTACAGTACCCAGTGCCAGTGCCGTTTCCTCTACTGCCAAAGGGCTTTACCATGAGAAACAGGTGGACAGCCGTGAAAGACGTCCCTCTACAGAGACCTCTCATGCCAGGCGTTCTACGTCTCACCTAGAAGGACCTCCTTCTTCTGCAAATAACAAACAACTCATCTCATCGTCAGTACAGCAAAATACACCCCAAAATTCTACAGCAATGATCCAGAAAGACATCAAGAAGAACAAACGCGATGGCGATTATGACAGTAATGTTGGAGAGTTAACCAGACTTTAAGAATTTGCTTTAATGGCGCTTTTAATAATAAAAAAAATAATCTACCCTTTAAGATCTTGTTCCTGCCAGTTGGCATTCATAGAATCGCTGTACATTTGGTCCTTCTTGAGGTTGGAATCCGAGAGAAAGACCCATAGGCCTCTTCTCGGCATGAGCCAGGAAGAAGATTGTTTTTGCTGTCAATCTGATTGGCTGATGTTATCAGTGGATGGAGCTAGCTGGACCACAGAGTGAGTGTCAGGCAGGAACACTCAGAGGAAATAGGAAGATGTGATGCGTGACTCTGAACCTTCTCTCCTGCTACAGATCCCATCGTCTCCCATTAATTTACTTGATTATCTGTACACCTTTAATCTTAATTATTTCATGTCTTTTAAGTGCCTTTAGAGTAGAATAATGTGTAGACTAAGCCTTTTTCAGTAAGGGAAGCATAACATAAAAGGGAAAACTGTAAAAAAAAGCTAACTTTTTGGAAAAAAACGATATGCTTTGTTTTACTTTATTTTGTAAAAATATACTTTGCTATGATATTTTGCCTTTTATCAAATAAGAGCTCACCTTTCTTATGGAAAGTTCTACAGCGTGAGGAGAATCACAATATGTGTTAAGTGAAGGGAAATACGATGTTACTCAAAGATATGTATTTGTAAAATCTGCACCAGTGCCTGTTTCCATGATCTTCATGAGAACCAGAAAACTCTTCATGAATGGCACAGCTGAGACTAACCGATGCAGGCTAATGGCAGATGGGGCCGATCTGCGTGTCCTATGACGGATTTGCATGCATAAAGTGTGTGTGTGTGTGTGTGTGTGTGTGTGTGTGTGTGTGTGTGTGTTTGTTTGTATGTGTCTTGTGTAGTAACAAGATTATGAAGGGTTTAATGAGAAGAGGTCCATGTGAGTTACTCGACTGAATGGATGAAACCGCAGGATGATGACAAACAGTTCAGGAACGCAGTCGAAAAAAAATCTTGGTTGCCGGTCTGGCAAATTTTTTCTCTGGCCTCTTTAAGATCTTTGTACTGCTTCAGTACTGAGGCTCGATGGTCTCAACTACATTTAATCAGCATGCTTGCAACAACAGCAACGTAGACGAGGTTAACTTTGACTAGTGTTTGTGCCCTCCCTCATGTTCCCAGTTCTCATGGGAACCCAAGCTGTGTTAAGTGTTGATGAGTATTTCAATGGATACTACAAGGCACTGCTGTACCTGTGGAGTGTCTTTACTTTAGATCAATTAGAGAAAACAACTGCCTAGGTTTTGCTATGGATTATACTGTGTTAGTTAATAGGAGCTTTTAAGAAATGGATAATCAAAGTGGAATGTCACAAATCAACACTAAAGGTGTTTTATTGTATTTATTGTTACACAAAACTTGAACTGTTTATGTGAAGCTCCGCTCTCTAATGTCTAGGATTTGAAAGACATTACTAGATGGAAACAGCTGGATGCATTCGCTGCTTTGCAATTTTTAATGGCATGAAACTTGATGTAATAGCACTGTAAATGCAAAGGCAGTGCAATTTTATATCATAGGTGTTTTTAGCTTTCTTTTATACTTAATTGATTATGTGCTATCATATAATACTACTTAGGAAATAAAACTGATTAAACTGTACATCTCTGTTGCTGTCAAATGTTCCCTTTGTCATTGTTTCTTAGAAAAAAGGATTGTGTGCTCAGAGGCAAAAAAGTTTTACCCTGAAATCCACTTCAGTGTCTTATTTTTGCCTATCAATATCCGCAACAACACCTTAACCTCATCATGTTATGTTACCATTTCATAATTCCTACTTTAAAGTACTAAAGCAAACAGGACAAATACTGCAAAAAAAAAGGAACAAGTTTGCCTTAATTTATCATCAATTCATTTATTCCAACTGCCACATTTAACGTTACCATAACGGTTAAATATGTTTCTGCGTGTGAAGATAAGGTTGCTTGTGCCTTTTTAACTTTGAACTTGATTTTCCTTATCTTTTTTTCTCCGTCTGCTCTGAGTTGCTTTAATTTTTTAAGACAATAGAATATTTCTCAAAAGCTTACGGTAAGCACAAGAATGTTCACTAATGCTTAATTGTGATGGTTTAGGTTTTTCTTAGGTCATGAAAGTTGAGCAGTGCCTTTTCTTAATATATACAATGAAATAAAAACCTACCAAACATATTCAACAATAATTGGCCTTTGCCTACCATTGTGTTCTGAATCTATTGCTTGGCTGATTTTAATGCAATAATAATTCGTTTGCAAGGAAAAATTACCTTCTTTATGCTTATGAGCACACAACCCTTGAACCAACCCAAAATTTGTGTTTGTTATACTACAAAAAGGGCGCTTCTAATAATTATTGTCATTATCCATGGTCAAGTTCTTAATGGAGGTTATGGTACTTTGTAGTGTTTTTTTATGAACTCTGAACATTTTTTTCTGGAGTAGTGTTTTATTTGGGACAAACAGTAACACTAAGATAGGTGAGACAACTCATAGTTTTGATTGCCACCTGTTTTTATCTATTTTCCCCCCAATGTTTTACTACAAAGGTGAGCTTAAATGCTGTTTGATTCGATTTATCAAGATGTAATTCACATTTTGTCCCTGCAGAATGGCAAACTGTGAGGATGTGGATGCCAAAGAGTGTTATTACCATCTCTTGGAGTTTCTTTGTTTATCTTATCTTCTCCTTAATTTGCAGGTTGTGTTGCGCACGTTCAAGAAAGGTCATTTATATATTCAATGTTAAAACACATTTGCACAAGACGCTCACTTTTCATGTACAGTATGCCTTTATATTGTATAGTATCTGAGCATTTTCTATTATTTATATAAGCGCATGTACTAGAGTATTAAATAGTCTAAAGAACTGGGTTACTTTAACAATGTTGGAATAATAATTGTGTGTTCTGTTTGCCTGCATATGTTTAAAAAAATGTTTGTAAAACTATGTGGTTGTATGTGTTTTGAAAAGGATGATCTAATCTTATCATTTCAAAAAGTATGACATGCTAAATCAGTAATGCTTCAATCAGTACAGACGTCTGTTTTTCTTAAATTCAAACTGGCCAAATGAAATGGGCAAGATACTACTACCGCTGTAGCAGGATACTGAAACACTGCCTACCTGTCTGCAGGTAGGCAGTGTTTCAGTATCCTGCTACAGCCAAGTTTAAATGAGTTGTTGCATTCTTTGGCAAAGTTTTTGTATATAGCACGCTAATAGGTATGCAAGTGAAGGTTAAAACTGAATAAAGTTAGTGGCTGCGAAATGTTGTCCGGTTGAATTTATAGCCTGTACACTACATCCGGTTCTGTATTTATCCATTGTGGATTGTATCATGTACTCAAGTACTGTTCTGAAGTAGCAAACAACTTTGAGGTACTTTTACTTGAGTGTTTCTTTCATATGCTGTTTTAAACTGTATGCATTTAACACTATACAACTCCTTAGATTTACAGTGTTTATTTTGTTGATTAGGATTTAACATACAAAACATTTGACACATTTGTGAAAAATGAAACATTGTAATAGATTCAATTACCCAACATAACATAGTTTCAATAAGCTTCACCTCAAATTAGCTACAACATAAAATTAAACAAACTTTTAAATGCAGAACTTTAACTTTAAATGGAGTATTTTTCCACTGTGCTACTTTTACTCTAGTTAAGGATCAGAATATATTTTCTACAACTGGTATACTGGTACCCATACAGGGTATTAAGATAAATGAGAATTACTTGCCGTTTCTGGTTGAGTACATTCACTATCTTCAAATAATGTCACTGTTCGGGAGTATTTGAGTATGTTTTAAAATATTTTTTGTCTCAACACTTAACATTGCTCCTATCCTGACAAAATGATTTGTTTCAATTACTTAACAGCTGGAGCTATGTACAGCTGTGTATGACTTCATCTAACCTTTGCTGTTTAATTTGCACAGACTTACTTACTTATTTATTTATTTATTATAGTACTTATAGTACGGTTCTGTATTATGTACTTTATGTACATAAATACTCGTAGGAAATATGACTGGTAGATCTGAGTAGAAAGTTGTTCCAATAAAATGTATTAGTATTCTGACTTTCATACAACACAATGTCATGTATTTGTAGAAGATGAATTCAAATTGTAATGATGTGTATATATATATATATATATATATATATATATATATATATATATATATATATATATATATATATATATATATATATATATACACATATATATACATATGTATATATATATGTACATATATATATGTATATATATATGTATATATGTGTGATTACATATATATTTACAGACATATATATAAATGGATTTAAGTACTTCCTTTTATCGCCAGTAATTTGTGTTTTTCCTTAAGTGACTATTTTCTATTTGTAGTGTTGTTATTTCTTTGTAAAGTTTAAAGCCGTCAAAACGTAGTAGTTTCATTTTAGGGGGGTTATTCCACCCCTAGAGGCCACTTCACGTACGTCGCCATGACGCACGGTTGGGCACAGGTTTACGTCAGGGCGTCATAGCGCGACACCTCCCCCTCCTCCCCCCACAGTCTAGCTGGGAAGAAAAAAAAAACTTTTTTTTTTTTGTATCGGAGGAATCAACAGCCGCCATCTTGACGCGGCTCAGAATCGGGATTTCGGGGGGAGCATTAATTTTAAAAACCGACCGGAGCTACTCAGACCAGGCTCAAACGGCGTTTTTCTTGCAGAAAATCGAAGTGTTAATCCTTCTGATGAGAATTAATGCAAACATGTGAGGATTACGTGGGTATTTATCGTCTCGAAAGCCCACTGTATATTTGATTTCCCTTTTAGCGAGCGCCGATTCTCGCCGTATCTCCGTCCCGAGACGCTGTATTTACCGGGAGACAGCGACGACAAAAATAATCCACCTCATAGAAAATATTTTTTGAATTTTGCTCTTTTTATTTAAGCCGGAGATATATTTTATGGCTGCTCGTTTCGACTGCGAAAAAAATGATTCTGCACAGACGTGAATCCGGCGATCTGCGGAGAAAGGGATTTGCCTACGCCTTGTGTAATATTTTATGAATGATTTTTATTTATTTTTCTCCAAGCTAAATAAATTTTGGACGTAATTATTGAGGATAATTATGTGGGTGTTGGGTGTTGGATTATCATGGGGTGATCTTCGGCGGCGAAGCGTGGCGCTGTTGCCTTTCTTTTGAAACCTTTTTTCTCCAGGCAGCCTTTCGCCAGTCAAGAGAAAAAAAGAAAAAAAAAAAAAAGAAAGAGACATCGCTCCTTTTTTTTTTTTTTTTTTACGCGCAACGCAAAGAAAAAGTTACCAATTATTACGAGACGGAAGCCGACAAGGTGGACTGACCCTGCTGTTGTTTTCCTGCATCATCATCATCATCATCATCATCAATCCATTCACAAAAATTTGCCGAGCAGGATGGCTGACAATCTGCTGGAGGTGGTCGGACCCAGCGCTGCAAAGAGACCCAAGCTCAATTCACCTCTCTCAGTGTCAGATGGCCCAGGTAAGCACAAGACATGCTGCTACAAATGTGACTTACTGCATGCACACTGTTAAATGAGTCGGGATGCATCCACCTTGTTAGGAGAAGAGCTACAGTGAAGTAGCTTAAATTCATCCGCCACTTAGTTTAGTTCAGTTTAGTTTTGGTTTAGTTTATTTGCACAATTGAAACATAACAAATAACATTGATAAATTATATTACAGTGCAGGAAGAGGCAGAAAGCCCACTGGGCTTATTTGAAGCCTCCACCTATATAATATTTTAAAAAAAATCACAATACTATAACGAATACAAAAAGAAAATACATATGATATGAAATATTGTTGAAAAAGCATTTTTACAAGATATATTTATAAACTTCAGTTGTGTGTGTGTGCGCGTGTGTGCGCAAATATTACAGGAAAAACTGCTCTATCAAGTCCCTGTTATGTTGGATTGTCTGATTTTAAACCTGCAGCTGATAGGTAATATAATGAATCGCAATAATACTGGCAAAAGTGCAAACTCACTGCCTATCCATCACATGAGAATTACTCCCAACACTATGCTCCCCAACTTATCAGTCTGCAAGTTAAGTTACAAAGCATAAATGTGCTTTGAAACTTTACCCAACATAATATCTGAGACATTAGTGACTAAAATGTTGACAGTACCTTTGCAGGAGTCTTCGCCGTTGTTTTTTCCCCCCTTTGACAGCTTTTTGGAATCATGCTGTCCTGAGTAGAAATTATGAAATAAAAAAAATCCCATATTTGTTATAGCTTCTTGATCCCTTTAGAAGAAAAAAAACCCTTTTGTTTCCAACTAGCCAGCACGGAGGAACATGTTGCCTCTGGATTGGACTTGGTGTTCTCATCATTGCCTCCTCAGCAGTGCAGATACAGCACAAGCACTCAAACTTGTGTTGTCTGATTGAGAGATAATCTCTCACCAGTGGGTCAGTCTGCCACTGAAAGCTTAGTGCTTCTTTCCTTCAACAAAATACTTGAATGACCCCGGGTTAAAATGTATCTGGGGTGATATACGGGCTGAATTCACGTGTTTCTTACCTACATCCAACTTTCCAGCAGCCATTATAATTGGCTTGTAAATGGGCATCATGTAGCTTCTGAGCAGACACAATCTGTTGCCATGTTTATATATATATTAGAAACTAGTCTCCGGTCTGCATCTTCATCAGTCCAACCTGCAAAGACATTTCTGGAACTGTTGACCTTTTTAAAAATATTCTTACATTTTGTGGCCAGCACATTGCGTAGGTACATAAAATAGAATCTGATGATATGCATCCCTCTGACAGAAAAGTTGTGAGCCGTTGTTATATGTTTTCAGCACTCCCACACACTGGTAAATGGTGTTGTGCTATGTTATGTTCTTATTTTTGCATGTGGGTCAGTGGTTTATGCAGAAATATCAGCATGTACATGGTTGTTTTGTGATAAGTTTTATTCATAATACATTTATTCTTCAGGAATCTTATACATCCACAGCCCTATGCCCGAGGGACATTTTTTTTTTATTTTACAGCGGTCATTATTTCTTCTAGTTATCAACTGTTGCCCAACAGCTGCATTTGGAGCTAAAAGTGGAGTGGAGAGTGGAGAACTAAAAGTTTCAACCCCTTAAGAAAAAAATAATTAAATTCGGTCTATTTATACTAATTTCATACACTTGGCACCAGAACTCCACGTTTCTCAAACTTTAACAGAACTTTTGTTATCTGTTTGTCCCGCCAGGACCTATACTAACATGAACGTATACATTTTACATGGCTGTTTTATGGATAGTGACTTTGAGAAGGTGCAACTGCTGATGCTGCCTGCAAAGTAGACTCTGCAATCACATAGGTTCTACATGAGAAAGAGGTTTTAATGTCTCTCTCAATAGAAAGTTGAGAAAGGAGGGGAGTTAAATGCCTGCACTAGCTGTCAGTGTGTGATGTTAACAGGCAAGACAAAATGACAGGCAGGGACTTTAAGAGTAAAGCTGCAACTAACTATTTTTATTGTGGATTAACTTGTTGATATATTTTAATTTGTCTATAATTGTTAACTAATTGTCTATAAAATCTTATATATCATCTATAAAATGAAAACATAGTCCATTCCTTTTTTTCCTGTGTCTGGGTCGACGTCTTGAAATGTTTTGTTTTTGCCAAACTATAGTCCTAAACCCCAAGTGACACCAAGTCAGGGATTTGAAGCAAAGTTTACAGAGGGGCCAGATGATGGAATTCCAATTTTTGGGTCCCTCTTGTGATGCCATGGGGCCCAATAAAGACTTTTCCCCATAGACTTGCATTGGGAAAGAGATGTCTTTAACTCAGCAGATACTTTTCTATTATGGGTAAATCAACTTCCCAGTACCAACACTTGAATAGCTCTCATTTAAACCATTAAGTTCCAAAAGTAAAAAAGCACTAATAGTCGAATCCAGTTATTGTTCTTCATTTGTTTGTGTGAACGAACTCCAATTTGGAGATGGGGTTAAGGATAAACCTGCTTGACAACCCTGCTGTTAATTCTGGCATCACGTTGGCTAAAATTTTACACATGTAAATACAAATTACATTATCAAGAGTTATGTCCATATATTGTACGACAAGTTGACAACAGAGTTATCGTGATGGGCCTATACAATGATGTGAAACAACGATCAGCAAAATATCACCAGAGAATTGTTGATATTTTTACTAGATTTAATATTAAAGTTAATGGTAATTTTACTGGCAATCAACTTATTGACTAATCGTTGTATTGAGCGCTGAAAAACGTCTCAGTGAGCTTGCTCAACTTTGACTTTTCAATTACAAAGGCTGGAAAAAAATGGTGGGAAAACAGTTGGGCACCAATTTCCAATGCTTGTAAGCTAGTAGTAAAATACTGCTTTTATCTTTTTCAGTTTAGGGTTTATTGGCATGTCTTAGTTGTGTGTGTAAACTTGCTGGGTGTTGATGAACATATCTTTGTTGGTGTTGTTTGTGCAGTAGCTAGCACCAAGCATCAAAAAAGCATGGACCGTCTAATTTCAGTGAAGTCAGCTTTGGTATTGCACCATCACCGCCACCTCTTGACTCTCATCTTCTAGAGAGTATAGACTGGTTTGCAATTGCTTGATTTATATTGTAGTAGATATCGGAAACATCTGTCTGCCATTTACAATCGTCTTCAGTGGGTGGCTGCATTATCTAGCCGAAGTCTTCAGCCGAGGTAGCTCATCTTCTCAGAGGGGTGACAGGAGCTTTCGCTGGGCAATAAACCAGCCCTACACCAAGACCGGCTCCTCCCCCACTGCTGCCAGAACCCTTTCTGTCTCAGTTGATTTACACACACACACACACACACAAACGCATGTATTCAGTAAGACGTTGCACAGTGTCTCCTGTAGACCTGCTCTCTTTGAAGTCCTGGATGCAGTTCAGGCTCTTAAGTACATTGAGAAGATTTTAAGTGCCAGGCTGCAGATGGGAGGATAAGTACATTTTTTTTTTTTCTTGAGTTGAAAAAGCCCTAATTCTGAGCAGATCTGTGAACCTGTAGCTTGCAGCCTTTTTCTTGTGCACACTCAATAATTACATTTACTTGGTTTCTTTGAATTGAAAGTTTACTCAATGAATGGCGTGAATCAGAATCTTTTGTCTTGAGCATACATTCACAAAGAATGATTGATTTTGGGTCTTACCTGGATGTTGCTGTATAGTTTTCCCTCGGACCTGTAGATTTTCAGTTGTGAATTTCATATCTCAACATTGGGTTGCTTTTTAGATTCAATACATAATGGCAATAATTGTTTTTTACATGTGTTTCATAGGGGTATAATGACAATTTACCCCAGTGGGTTTGGCTTGCTTGGTCATATCTGTTATTGGTGAAGCCTTTCCATTATTGGTTGTCTGACACATGGTAAAGACGTCCCTATTTGCCACATCCAGCCCACTGCTCACTCGGCTGTTGCTCACAGCCACAGATTAGCAGCCTGCCTTTGATGTTTATGTTAATGTGTGACAGTTTTTTATGGTGCTCTGGTCTTGTCAGTATGTGCTTGCTCCCGTGGCCAATGCCAGGCTTGTCTTCATTTGTATGGCTCGGTGGGCGTATCAGCACCAGAGATGAGAAATGGGCAGCCACTACCCGTCCTACTGTTCAGCTGGCGGGGTTTCCTCCTCCTTTGTCTGGCCTGTGTGTAAGATCACCAACCCCTGGTTGAGTATTATTCAGCTGCATTAGCTGGCGTCAAGTGATACAACGTTGCCCTCCACCAGCGTGGCGAAGCAGTGGCAGACGATACTCTGGAGCTGGCTAATGTGTCAACTGAGGTGGAACTGATTGAGACGAGGAGAGCGGCGGGTGGCAGTGGATGCCATCCAATCAGCCCTGGCTTTGCACTCTCCTCACCTCTACCCCTTTCCTCGCACTGCTCTCAACCTTCATATCCACAAGATGCTTATATCCTCTGGAAATGGAGTGTAATTTAAATTTCAGTGTCTTTACTGCAAGAGCCAAATAAAACAGTTTTTGACCTCTCAGATAGTGTAACTATAGAAAATGTTTTTTTTCTCTAAATAGCTGTGGTCTTCATAAACACTGTGCAGCAAATCACTGCAGCCCCAGCTTTACAAGTGCCACTAATTTTGCACATCTTGAAGTCATCAAAGCTCCCCTTATAAAGCACCATATTAAAAGTTTTACAAATGTACTGCCAATCAAATGTGTGGAAAACACCGTCACACCACTCCCTCAGTTTTTAAACGTGGCAGGAAATTTTAACAATTGTACTGTTGATTCTACCCATCTGAAGATTAAAGAATATATCCATTACGGTCTCCCTTTTATCATGGTGTGTTTTAAACTTCAGGAAAAAATATATTTTTTAAGTTGAATGGGGACAAAGCACTGAACATAAGGCTATGTCTTTGCTTGTAAAGATACTTTTGAAAATGAAGATTCTTTAAATACACTTGAACTCCCAACAAAACCTCAAAACATCTTCTTTCATCCCCTTCCTCTGGTTGACATGCAACCTAACTTTGCTTCACAGCCATCATCTAGTGAGGAGTGGTCACAGTCCTAGTCTCGTCAAGTTTCTCTACTGATGATCAAGTTTTGTTTTTTCAGTAATTCCAAAGGAATAATGTAGTTGTTCTCATTGACCTACAGTACCAGTCAAAAGTTTGGACACACCTTCTCATTCAACTACTTTGAAGAATCTAAAATATAAAACATATTCTTGTTTGCTGAGCATTTGTTTGTTTACCACACAATTCCATATGTGTTCCTTCATAGTTTGGATGTCTTCAATATTAATCTACAATGTAGAAAATAAAATAAAGAAAAACCATTGAATGAGAAGGTGTGTCCAAACTTTTGACTGGTACTGTATATTTCTGTTGTCAGACAACTGCACAATAAAAGTGAAAAATGATTTGATAGAGGCTCAACAACACTAATTATTAAGCAATAGTTAACTAACTGTTTAACCGTTGGACCGATCAGTTTAACAGTTAAAGAAATATTAAAGATTAAAAAAGCTGCTCAAAACTCAGGAATGGCTTTTAGCTGAAAGGAGATAAGCTGGTCCACCTTAAAAGTCAGTCCACCTTAAGTGAGCTTTAGCCAGAGTTGACTTAACTTTGGGGCTAACTCCCTTTGCATTAATCAGCAAGTTGCAGTTGTCTGGCACGCAAGGCACGGGAACTTACCGTGGGTCTTGAAGAGTCGTATAATTTATTCACCGACAAATAATCTGCACACACACTGCACTGGTATGTTCACAGCCCAACAGAATCTCATGGCAATCCAACCCATAGCTGATGACTCTGAACCAGGCTGGATTTTCATAACTTAATACACTAGGACACTTGGTCTTTGGTGTTTCAATTTTTGGAGGACACAAAGGTAACATGCCAGGCCAGCAAGGTCATCAATAAGGAAGTAATCAATTTAACTTCAGGGTTAAGGATAGGCGGCTAATATAGAAACCTGGTGGCGCTAGAGGAGCATCAGGCGAATACCAAAGGATTCATCCACAGGGGACCATAAATGATCAAGAATATCTTTGTAATCTATACATATACAAGTTTTAACCAAAGTGTTGGCCTGACAGACTGACACTGTCAAACTAAGAGCCGCTCATGTGCCTTGAAACAGAAGATAAAAGCTTCGGCAGTTCACCATGTTTTGCAAACCTTGTTTTGTCTCAATAAACCTCTTAATAGAATTCTTGAGTTTGCACACATGTTGAGCTTTCGAAAGACAAAAAAAGTGAAACCGCAAAATTTATCTTAAATGTGCATTTCTTTGGATATGATTTACATGGCAAAGCACTGAAAGCGAGTAGGACGCCATTATTCTGTAAGTAAAGACACTAATATCATCTAAGATAATATGTTGTTTGTTATCTCCTTAGTACCTCTTAGGCCACATCCACACTAACCTGTTTTCAAATGAATCCGCATATCTTTTTCTCCGTTTGCACCGAGCGTCCACACTACACAGCGTTTTAGGGCACCGAAAACGAATAAGTTTGAAAACGCTCCCGAGGACGGATACGTTTGAAAACGCAGCGTTTTCATGATAGTGTGGATGATGGAAAACGAATAAGTCCGAAAATTATAACGTAGGCACCGGCGTTCGCTATTTGATTGGTTCTTAGCAGTTATGACGTGTCATTCCCTGATTCGTCACCTCCTTACCACGTGACCCTTTTCCGGAAGAGAACAACAACAACAGCCTTGATACCGATCGATTACCAGGTTAATTCAACATGGATAATGAGGTATTTGTTACAAATGTTTGTACATAGATGTTCAAGCTGGTAGGGACTTAGGACCCAGGGGAGCACAGGTGATGCATGGCAGCCTGGAGGGGATTCGCGGTTCTTTAGCTTCAGCTGTTATTGGAGCGATTAGCGAGCGGCGTGTCCAGCGGCGTTATCATCCCTACAGAACGGACTTCTGATGGACTTGTGTTTACCAAATGTATGGACCCATAATCTAGTAAACTTCGTTTAATAACTCTTCATTTTAAAGTAAATTTGCTGTCTGTGTGGGAGAGATAGAGTTAGACCTGCAGTGTTGTAACTAAGCTTGAAAAATAACACTTCTAAAAACTTCCACAAAATGTGTCTGAGTTTATGGAGGAAGATTTTAGAGGAAGTTCTTAAGTATCAAGCACCACGAGTATCAAGAGTAGTGTAATGTATTATCTGTAACCAAGCAACCAATGTACTTCCTGTTTACACCGGCAGGCGCATGCCCAGTGTACGTGAATAGTCACGTGATATTCGTTTTCAGGGGAGCAAGTCTGGACGCACATAATTTCGAAAACGATTCTGAAACGCATGTGTGGACGGAGATCTTAAAACCCCGTTTTCATTTGAAAACGAGTGAAAACGGGTTAATGTGGACATGGCCTTAGTTTGTTTTTAATTTTCCAGACCCTTTTTTGTTTCTTATTCTGCAGCTTAACCACTACAACATGTACCGCTGGATGTTAAAGGCTGCACACTGACTACTTTCCCTAGTATGTCCCTTTAGCACTGCCATGATTGCGTAGCTCCCCTCCCTCCGTCTTGGGGAGAGATTGAAACAGCCTGTTATTATCTCTCAGACTGAAGAGTCTAATTGAAGATTTTCATGTGGCTGTTGAAAAAGCTTTGGGTGAATTACAACCGGCAGAAGCCATGTCCTCTTCAGGTGAGAATAGTGTGACTCAAGTGTTGGGATTCTGAGCTTAGTGGATGCTTCAGTTGTCTTGGCATGTAATTGCCTGCTGCTGGATATGCTCATCATATCCTTGTTGTGTGAGGAGCGAAATTCAAATTGTACTCTCAGCCTTTTTGAAAAGAGTAACCATGCTAAAGGCTCTTTTTCTCCTTCAGCTAGCCTTTTCGCTCCACTGTATCCTCTCTCCCTAAAATGTGTGTGGTTTCAATCTTGTTGATGAATAGGCCTTGGGCAAGGCACAGGTGCTCGCTCTTAACTATGCACCATTCATGTCTCCTGCTGCACTCTTGAGACTTGTTGCATTAACCTTGTGCGGTTAAAGGTTGGGCATTTAAAGCATGTGGCCGTAATAATTAAGCTTCAGTTAATTGCAGCTATATTTCATCGATGAGGGTTGGATTTCTCTTCAACCTTAATAACCCATTGGCCCAAGACACTGAGCTAGGCGTGTGTGAGGGTGTGGCACTCGCACCGTCACGTGAAGGACCTTCGCATAGAAGTGTGATTTTTGAACGGCCTCCCTCATTTATGTTCTATTAATGTGTTCTTGTTTACTTTTTCTTCACAGCCACAAGAGCGCTCATGTTTACAGCACCTTTTTTTTTTTCTCCTTGTCCCAGAGACTGAGCTTTTTAAAAGTACATGTACATTCGCCCATGTATGCACAGGCACATTTGGACAAATTACGTGCCACGTTTTCAAACTGTGCACTGCACATTGCGTTCTTATACTTAAGATGTTAGTTTTTATTGTTATACACAAATATTTACAGATCTACACTCTTACTGTGTAGTGCATTATATTGATGCATGCCAGATGAGTCTCCAGGCTCACTTAAGGTGGTATGACTTTTAAGGTGGGCCAAAAGAGTTTAATCTGAGTTAAGATGGTGGTGAAGCCAACAGACCTGCGAAGGAAACCTGAGTGGGGGAAGCTTTGTGCGCTGTGGTGTGAGAGCGAGTGCCGTTCATCAGACTTTCGCGTTTGTGTTCTGAGCGAGGGCTCATCTGAATGTACCTGTGCTACAGAGACACAGAGACTGTGTGTCATATATGTTATTTATTTATTTAATTAACAGGTTACAGTTTACTGTAAGAATATGGGGAGCATATATCTCTTTTACTTATTTATTACTAAATAATATCTTTACGATTTCAGAGGTGGCGTGTTTTTGTTTTGTGCTCTATTTTACAATGACATATCCTACAGTTTGTCAAAATAAAATTAACTTAAATGAAATGGTCAATTTAATTTTGTCAAGTAAAATTAATTGTCTAGATTAATCTTTTTTTTTTTTAAGTTGATGGATAAATCAATAGAAAATTTGTGGTGGCCCTAGTTGACTTGTATGGTTTGGTACATGACTTAACTGTTGGGAACAATTGGTGCTTTTAGACATTTTTTGCACTTTTACACCCAACATGTTTGGTGTGGTTCAAATTAACTTTTGCACATTTGCCCCTTTAGTGTGTTTTTCGTTTAATGGGCTACTTCTTTTAAAGGTGCTATAATTGTAAGTGATCTAGCTTTATTGATGTGTTTGAATTAAAAATGTAATTGCTTTTAAGTCACGATCACTATGTTGGGCTCAGTGGGCGATGACTGTTAGTCAACCTATTTTTCCACCTTTTATCTGATTCTTTGTTCGTTGTCCCTTTTGTCTAACCTTGATTAACAGTACAAAGCAATGTCATGTAACAGTTGGGCTTAACCTAAAAGCCAAGAGTAATTGGTCCTACATGGGGTTATTCTGATTCTGATTATAAAGATAATTTGATAAACCTTCTAATTCTCTCTTTAAACAAATACAACAGTTCCTCTGCGCTCGGTGGGTTACAGCTTGTTCTCTTGTTATTGGCTAAAGGGGATGAGTCAGTGATAAAGGCTAATTCTTATTTCCCTGTCTCTCTTTTTTTAGATCTTGTGTCTCTCTTTGACCTGGAAAACGACCTTCCAGATGAGCTCATCCCCAATGGAGACTTGGGAATGGGAATGTCCTCCAATGGTGGTCCAGGTGGAGGCGGTCCTGGTCTCAACTCCATCGTCCCCGATGCAGCTGCCAAACACAAGCAGCTGTCTGAGCTTCTGCGACCAGGAAGCTCCTCAATCTTGGGAGGTGGTCTCAACTCTGCCAGCCCCCAACAGGGAGGGATGGTGGGAAGCCAGCTAGGTGCTGTGCTTGGTAAAAGTCCACTTGGGCAGGGTTCTCCCAATCACCAGTCTCCCCAGGCCCAGAAAGGAGGTGCGTCTGCTGGACAAGGCAATGGGGGCATGAGCTTCAACCAGGCCATGTTGAACAGTGGGCAGGGTCACGGGGTCATGGGCCAGACAGGACAAGTGATGAATGGGGCTCTGGGACAAGCAGGTCGGGGCCGACCTGGCATGCAGTACCAAGGCCAAGTGGGTGCTGGATCTGGAGTTGGAGGCAGTGTGCTGGCAGAGACACTCACCCAAGGAGGGCCACAATTGGGTGCACACAACACATTGAATGCTCAGCAAGCTGGAAACATGAATAAGGTGAGGTTCAAAATTCATCTTAATTGGTCTCACAAGTTGTTTGATCAGCAGAGCAACAAGGCACGGAATAATCATAATCTGTTGTGCACATAAAAAACTAACCACTGCTCAGTCATGTCACATTTGCATATTGAATGTTGACATGTACAGATTTATCAGTTTTGTCCAATTTAGCTTTAAACTCAAGTATTTAATGAACCGTAGCAGCAGATATGAAACGTCCATAATTTTCTTGTTGCAAATATAGAAAAAAAAAATTAATTTTCATTTGTGTGCTTGCTCGCTGTGCTGCGTTGCTCACGGCCAGTTGGGACACAATACAATGGACTTAATGTTTGCATAAAACACACAAAACAAATCATTCAGGAATAATTGATTATATTTTTATTTAGATACATGCATTCATTGAAATTCTGTTAAATAACATATTACAAGCTACGTGGAGCTTTAGTGTTGGGAAGTTGAATAGGTCATAATTCGCTCTATTTGTTTTATATTGATGTGAAGATATCTCCTCTAAACAACTGTATCCATTCAAGTTTCAACCAAAAACTAAATTACAAGACATTACATATGAATCAACAAATCATGATAATGTTAAAATGTACCTTTGCCCAATAGTAATTTTTATTGAGAGCTAGAGCCAAAGTGCATTTTAATGTAGAGGGGAAAGACTAGAGTGTCTTATTTCCTCCCTCTCACTTTGTACGGATTTGTTCTTCTGCCTGGGTCTTCTGTAGGACGCAGTCACCCAGTTTGGTTGTTGAATCTGTAGTCAAGTGCGTCAGCCTCTGTGTGTCTGACTTCGCCAACCAGATAGTTTTGCCCTAGTGCTGATGATGCGTTTATTACCGCATACCTATGCCTCACAAATCTGAGAACAAATGAAGCAAAAAAACTGCAGTTGAGTGATGGTACTATCAGACAGTGAAGCTTTGGTGTTTTTTTTTTGCTTGTGAATGAAAAATACTTAACATGATGGGCTGTTGGTTTTGTTTCTAATGTAAATATCGTTATTATGAGGACACGAAGTGCCCAATTTCAGAAAATGTTTTCCTGTGACTAAGGTTCTCGGGGCTTTTTGGTTTGACAGGAAACCGAGGTTAAACCAGAACCCTAGTTCTCATTAAGATCATTTCAACAGAGATTGCCACATGAAAAAGAGCCCATCCTTTCCCATACAGACATATAAGGCTTAATCCCCGCCTGTATTTTCTTACATTATGGTACAAAAATGAATTGCTTGATGTGTACCTGTGTATTGGTGAGTTATTTTATATTCGATACAATACTGAAACATCTGCCTTTAACATCACATTGAGATGCCAGGATTGTGTTTGAGGTTTGATAAAACTTTAGAATCTGGCACATGTCATTTTTACCTTGTATAGCTGCCTTCGGAGAGACATTGGGCCAAAATTTGGGAGGGTGATGTTTGTTTTTTTGATTAGAGCAGGAGAAATGTATGTGCTTCACTGTCTCTTTGAAAGAAAGAATATATATGTTAATGCTCAAAATATATAAATACATTTGGCTTCAATTTGACAATGTTTGATATGGTAAAGAAATCTGATCCTTTTCAATAATCTCTATCTCTATATACCTCTTCAATGTGGTCAGTTTTTTAACAGCTTTCATTCATAGGACATATTTCCAATTTCAGTTTTACTTCATCACTCATTTTCAGCAGGACTGTTAAGTTTTCTAATATCAATGCACTGCATTTATAAAACGTTTTTTTGTGAACTGCCTAACAAGCCGCCCAGCTGCAACGATAATGCGATGCACAAACAGGTTAAATCCATAATTTACTGCCAGCTTCAGTGTACACGCAACTCTCTCCAGTTCACCAGTTCATGACAGTTAGTGAGAACGACGTTGACTTGCAGCCAATTTCCCAATAAGTGTCCTAGTTAGTGCAGTGTGTGTACAGTTTAGGCTATTTGTCGGTGAATTAAATGCTTCAACTCCTCAATACCAAAACCATGTTCCCATGTCCTGCTTACAACCTACTGATGAAAGTGAAGGGACTAGGAATCTACTCCTCAGTTTTTGCCAAGCTCATTAAATGTTTTTTTTAACTGATTAATCAGTCAAAAATGATCATGGTCCGTTAACGATTAAACGTTTTAATCTGAACATCTAAAAAGAGGATATAAAAAAGGATGTGGTACAGTTGGACCAGATTGGAACGATCAAAAGACGTATTTGCAGTTATATTTGTGTGCGAAGACGATGGCATACAGGACACAGATTCTCGTTATTAGTTGTTTCCTGAATTTGCGGCTGCTTATTGGCCAATATAAGTTATAGTCTTGTGCAAGAGATGGAACAGTGTAAGTTCTTGACTGAAGCCTCAGGAAGATTCCGGTTTCACAGTTTGGTCATCGTTGCTGTTTATGTTTAGAGTCTTTTAGATGGATAAATCGAATTAATATTTTAAAATGAAATGATTTATTGTTCATTGTAAAATATTTATTTTGGTCTTGCAAATGTAGTCAATAGTTTGTGCTATAAACACATTCAAATGTATTGCAAACAATTGTCACAGTAGGGGTTTCCAGCCCTTATCCAGCACTCATGTAACATCAAATATAACAACGATTCTTTTTAAATCTTTTGCTATTTGAAAATTGCGTTCTACATCTGTTTTAATTCAGTTAATCATCAAGCCCTAATTTTGACAGACATCCTGGTTACTCCACTTGATCTTTGCCGGTTATATTCCAGGTCTGTCAATTTCCGCCCTCCGTGATAATTTCTATACTTAGGGATCTACAAACAAAACAGATAAGTTGCTTTAATTAATAGAATTAGTGAAGTAGTATTCACCAAGCCACTGATTAGGGAATTTGAGCTGCGTTTAGACTGACTGGTGAGACACTTTAGTTTTTACCACGCTGATGATGTGTTGTTGCAATACCAAACATGTTAAACTGACCCAATATTTGCAGCAACGCAACGTCCTTTAGATGCTTCAAACTTTCTTGCAGCAATGAGTTTTGCAAATAGGATATTAGTCTCTTTCAGAAATCCCAGTCCAGCTTGAGGTTACCAGAAAGCTTCTATACAGATGGCATGTTATTCATACTTTTTAAAGTGCATAAAATAAGGAACTGGTCGAAAATTGATAGCATAAGTTAAAAGTGAAGTTATCACTTCATCATTAGTTCACACTCATAGTCAGGAGATAGAAATGATTGCACAGATGGATAGGAACTTCTGGTTCAGATGTTTTCATTGATGCTCATTGTTTTCTCTTTGCTTTCTTTTCCACCATTTAAGTATTTGTGTGTTGGTATTCACTCTTTTTTTCCCCCCCAAAATCCTTATTCCTGTCTTTCTTTGCCTGGCTTATAATGTCTCACTCTGGGCCTTTGGCCTTTTGATAATGGAGCTGTAAATCATGGTTAGAAAAGCGGGTTTGAGTGTTGGATGGGGGTGGGGGAGGCAGGTGAGAAAGGGAGGAACAAAAATGGATATTGGTATTAAAAAGGGGAAACACTGGAGGCCTTCCTGTGTGACAGTGCCGTCCTCTACCCCGGTGACACTCCCGTAGTAAGAGCGGATCATCAAGTGGGAGAGCCCTGTGTGTGAGAGGAGGATGAGGCCGTGCTCATGTGTGAATGGGAGGGAGGGAGGGAGGCAGCAGGCAAGCGTCTGTGTGTTTCTGTGCAGCGGAGGGGGGGAGGGGCAGGCAGCATTGCAGTGCTCTGCTCAGCTGTTGAGCAAGCTGATCTTTAGCTCCGTGCGTCCCCTCCCGTTTCTCTTTCTCTTCTGGGCTGGGTTTGCGCTGTCTGCCTGAACACTGCTGTTAGTTGGGAATCTCCGCGAAGCGAAGCAGGCTGCTGCTGTGGCCGCCGTGGAGCAAGGCAGGCAAAAGCAGCAGACAGATGCATGATAAGGCCATTAGAATAGATAACTTCCGAGGGCCTGAAAAGAAAGCCAGCTATTAGCTTTCCTAGGCCAATTATGAAATAAAAATTATTCATTTTCTTACAATTTATTTGACTTTTTTTTTTTCAAGTGTAGTTTTAAGCTTTCAGTTTTGTGTTATATTCTTCCCTATTGCTTCCACCCCCAAGAACAAGTAGGATTACCAGCAGTTCAATAAAGCAATAATGTGGCTTTGTAGAAATGGATTGTATAGAAAAATAAATAAATAAAATAACAAATAAATACATTGATCCTCAAGACTTCAAAGAAGAAAAAAAATGTGGCTCAGTTGCTTCCACCGACACAAGTCTATGTAACCTGCTCAGGGTCCAATAGTAAATATATCCTTAAATCCCTTGACATTGTAGGAGAATTTCCATACATTTAAGCCCATTTATCATCAAATTAACCAAAAAATAATTTTTCTAAATACTTTTCAAAGCTTCCACCATTTTATTTCCCACATCGGACGACAACACTTGATAATATTTGGACACCTCATTTCACCTCATTAATTGTCTGACCTCGCTCTGTCCTGATTGTGTACTAAAGATGGGGATGTCAGGAGGTCCGTTTGGCCAGCAGTATGGTCAGGCTGGGGTGCAGCAGATGGGGGCAGCGGGGGTCAACGCCCAACAACTCCAGAACAAGACAGCCCTTTCCAACAACCTGCCCCAATTCCCTGCTGAGCTGAAGGGAGCTGGGAGTGTGCCAAACCTGGTGAGTGTCACTTGAATCTTATGTCTGTCCCCGTCCCTTTTCATTTTATGGGAATATGTATCTGTATCCACAATATCAATGTGTTGCACCTGTCAGCCAAGGGAAGATGTAGAGCAAAAACATAGATGTGCAGCGGGGCATTGACACTGTAAATATACTTCTGCTATAAAATACACACACACACACACGGTGTATGACCTATTTTCAACAAATGCTGGTCCCACACCAAAGGAATATTGGGCAGATTTTCAGTTTGCCCCTCACGAGAATCGCTGGGGTGTTTCAGATTTGATTTTTATTTCTTTATGTGTTTATGCAAATAAACACTAAAGATGATGATAACAAAGTGAAAAGATAACATTTACATGTTTTGATTGTTTACACTGACTTTGGAACCGTAGAAATAACTTTGAGATTGTGGTGAAAGAAAATCGGAATTGTCAGGTCAGACTTTTTAAAACTCGTAATCGGCCGAGAAAATTCATATTGGTGCATCTGTAATATGAACTCTGCTTACCCAAGCCCTCAGTCAGTCCTAAACTTCACACAGCCCATACACATTCTGCATTAGCTTGTGTGATAAGACAGTGCTACAACCATTTTATGTAACAAAACAAACAAAAATGTTATATATGTTATATATAATTAAGAGCAACATATTTGTGCAAGGCTGTACAATCTGATGTTGTTGAACATTTACTCTAACTGTCTTGAACAGAGTGAAAGTCTTTCACTGCACAAAGTAAACAGAGCCTGGAGCTATGCAAATCTGTTTGAAGGACAGGAAATGGGCCTAATAGAGGCAGGAAATGCCAGAACCTCAATTTTGATTTTATATATTTTCCTCGTTCTCTCGCGTTCTTAGCGTTTTCATGTATATTTTCTTTTAAATCTTTTGTTTGTACATTTTTTACTTTGTCTCTTCTTTTTTCTCTGGTGTCTTCATTTTCATTCCTTTATTTCTTTTCACCACATCTCCAAGCCCCTGCCGTACATCAAGATTTTTTTATTTTAAAACCTGGAAGTCTAAAATGAGGGAAAGACTGATATTCTGATCTTTACCTAACCTGTGTTTGTATGGCAATCAGTCCCAGATGCAGCAGCAGGTGGCGTCGGTGGGCATGGTCCCCGGGGCCGGTGGCGTGTCAACGGGCCCGACGGCCGACCCCGAGAAGCGCAAACTCATTCAGCAGCAGCTGGTCCTGTTGCTCCACGCACATAAGTGCCAGCGGCGGGAGCAGGCCAACGGGGAGGTGAGGGCCTGCACTCTGCCCCATTGCCGCACCATGAAGAACGTCCTGAACCACATGACCCACTGCCAGGCCGGCAAGTCCTGCCAGGGTGAGTGAAAGTGATGTGATGAAAAATCTGGCTTGAATCTGAATATTACATTTCTAGCTGACTTCTGTTTGAATGTGATCACCTGTGTGACCACTAACTGAAAAGTGTCACTCATCTTAGCAATTATCTATGTTTTGTCTATAAATCGCTGTGAAAATCTGATCAAGATTTTGACCAAGTTATGATTAATATACTGATAACTAATATAACTGTTGTGAGCAACCATAATCAGAGCCTGTGATTTGGGCACAATGCCAGTAGCTTTACAAACCACTGGAATAGCTCAGCAAAAGGTGTTGATGGCTTGTTTTACTTTCGAGTTCACCCAGGCTGCCAAAAGCGCCTGTCGCCTTCAGCTCTTCATATAACAGCTTGCCAATCTTGTCCTTAGTAAAATTATTTATTGATCTATATGTGGCTGATGACTGGTTAAGGAAGTTTCATGAAATTTGCATCCCCTATTGCTGTGTTGTTAGAGAAGAGGTGTTATTATGATTAAAAAGCCTTAATTCAAAAATGATTAATGTTCTCCACCTAGTTTAACTTCCTTAACCACGAGCAGAATGATGCTGAAGTGCTTTTTAATCACTAGCGTTGCAATGTTTCATACAATGTAAAGCAGTAAAAGCTCTTTGTCTTTTATTGCTTAAATAGAGCCACTCTACCCTCTTGACTCGCTAAGCCCCAAATGCCCCAGTGACTGACACCATCAGCAAACAGGAATTTAATCTTTTTTTAATACCGCTGTCATTTCCTCGTCTACTCTGGCAGCGAGCAGCTTAGCTCTGACAGCTGTGGGTTAGATAGGAGGTCATCAAAAGTTGATGAACTTTGAACTATGATGTTTATATATTCTTAAAGTAAATTGATTTATGGTTTTACAACGCGTATAATCACTTTTACATAGCTATTTGCACATTGTACTGTGGCAGGTAGACCGTTGCACTGTATTTGAGGTTGACGTGGTGTTTGGATTGACTAATTAGTATTCGTTCTTTACCGAATCAGCACCAGTTTTACTCATTTTTATAATGCCGTATTATGAACGAAGTGTGTTTTTAGTCTGTATTTAAATCCTTAACTTTTAAAATGTCAGTCAGTGCTGCATCACAGAATTACCACACCTCACTCCATGTTTCTGTTTCACTTTTATTTCTCCCCAGTGGCTCACTGTGCATCATCCAGACAGATCATCTCCCACTGGAAGAACTGCACGCGGCACGACTGTCCGGTCTGCCTGCCTTTGAAGAATGCAAGTGACAAGAGGAATCAGCAACGTGAGTAACTCTAGCTTCTCCCTTTTGCTATTATTCATTTATAATCCAAAGAAAAATGGGTTTAAAGTATATCAAGAGCAAATATCATGCAGCTTTTTTTATTTAAAAATAAAAAAAATAAGGGGAAAAAAACCCCCTTGAGCCCCCTTGTAAACTGTTCAACAAGGCAGTTGTCACTCAGCAGCGGGCCTCAAGTCAGAGTGTGTGGTATAAAGTGCTGCCACCTGCAGGTTGTTTCTCTCTTCCAAAGCGCTGTACTGACTAGAGCTCAAACGGAGAGAGGATTCCTCTAGAAAGGCTGGACCGGTAATCTGACACCCAGGGGAGGGGCTACATGGTCCTGCTATCAGTGGGGGCAGGGTCTCGGGACAGCATGCTCTCTGATTGGTTAAAAGGGCCTATGACAGATTTAAATCCCCACAGAGGCAGCATGCTCCCTGACAGCAATCAACACAGCAGGGAGCAGTCCAGGGATTGTAGATTTGTGGAGGAAACTCTGGAAAACATTCTTTAGCATAGAGATTTTCTTCTCAAAACATGGTCAAAAAAAAGAGAAAAAAGAAAACTGTTGTAAAATGTAATGTTTCATGTTCGAAGAAAATAAAAAGTAAAAAAAAATGTTTTATATATATTTATATAGTCAAGTATTTATGTTTACCTTGTTCAGCTTTGTTGTTGTTGTGTTTGATTGTCTACTTCTGTGTATATACATTTGAGATTAACAAAAACAAAGTAAAATTCCTTGCATGTGTACACATACCTGGCCAATAAAGCTGATTTTGATTCTATATGTTAATTATTTGTGTTTCATGATTTATATTCCTATATATTTATTGCAGTTTATTAATTAAATTCTTTATTAAATATATATATCCTCGTCTTCTCCCTCCAGCCATGCTCGGTTCTCCTGGGGCTAGCCTGCAGAACGCCATCAGTACAGTGGGACCTGGCCAGCCCAGTACCACAACCATCAACAGTGCTGCCACACACATCGACCCCAGCTCCATGCAGAGGGCCTACGCTGCCCTTGGCCTGCCGTATGGGAACCAGTCCCCTGCCCAAGTCCAGGGACAGGGACCCTCTCAGCAAAATCCCCAGGGCCCCCAGCACCAGCAGCTGCGAAGTCTGAACCCACGAGGTACAACATAGATAGGACTTCACTGCCATTTTAGAAGATTATGTACACATGATAACAATGTTTTGACTCTGTTGCTAAGCCATTTTCTTGTAAACTCTTGTAAATTAAATTTATCAGGCACTAATCAGATGAACCAGATGGCAGGAGGCATGGGTGTCCCCTCTTCAGACCCGGCTGGCATGCACTCTGACTCCTCTCTACCATCCACACTCAACAAGTGAGAATTCTCATCCTTAATATGTCACACAAAACACGGCCCTTGCTGGCATGATCACTATGTGATGTAGCGGCCATTTAATTATTTTATAGACCGAATCGCCATCCAGTGCATCTGCTGTTGACAAATAATCATCCAATATCTCAATCTGCTGTCTGCCCTTTGGGTTCTTTTTTCAAATGTTTCTAAAATGTATGAGAACAGAAATAACGATGTTAATTACAATTTATGTTCACATGGTATCATTAATGAAACCATTTGTGGAATCATCAATAAGCATTATTTTCTAAATAATGGTTTATTTCACTGTCTTATAGTCAGCTGATGCCAGATGGGTCAGTAGTGGGAGGCATGGGAAACCTGCCCGCTGCCACCCCTCTCTCTTCTTCAGGGATAAGGAAGGCCTGGCATGAACACGTCACTCAGGACCTGCGCACCCACCTGGTGCACAAACTGTGAGTCCAAAAAATCAAACGGATGTATTCTAAATACTCATGGTCTGTCATATGAAAAACACAATAGAAGTTGGTGTTTCTGAGTATTTTTTATTTTTCTGCTGTCTTTCTTCAGTGTACAAGCCATATTCCCCACCCCAGACCCTGCAGCGCTGAAGGACCGGCGAATGGAGAACCTGGTGGCGTATGCACGCAAGGTTGAGGGTGACATGTACGAGTCAGCTAACAGCAGGGTAACTAACATAATACATTATCATACCATTACAACCCGAGTGATGAAAGTCATCTTAGGCTCCTGTTTAATTTTTTGGGGTTTTAATTCTAAGGCCTTTCTCTTGTCACTATGAGATGAGAGCAAATAATTTAAAACTGAACCAGATACTTATAATCACATTTAATATTATTTAAAAAATGTCTTTCCTCTTCTCTTACTAGGATGAGTATTACCACTTCCTGGCAGAGAAAATCTACAAAATCCAGAAGGAGTTAGAGGAGAAGAGGCGCTCACGGCTCCAGAAACAACCTGGCATGGTGGGCACAGCTGGGCCTCAGCAACCTGGAATGGCTCAGCCCAACGCCATGGGCCCAGGACAGGGCGTCCGCTCTCCCAGTTAGTAGCCAAACTCTCTCTATACTCTGGGTGACAAAATACTAAAGGGGAAAGATATGAATACTGGCTAACTATTCCGCAGTTCTCAGTTGATACAAGTACAAAGCATTTCTGTTACTGATGGCAACTGATAAATGAAAACTGTTTTATCCTGTCTTCTTTCAGATGGACCTGTGCCTATGCCCAACATGCCAAATCAGATAATGAGCCGTATGCAGGTGCCCCAAGGTTGGTGTTTGCTCTTTGCTTTCTTAGCAGTCGTATACAGAAAATCAATCCCCATATGCGCTTCTTTGGCTAACCTTGATGGTTGTTAAGTTTACAAATGTGTTGATGTTTAAATGTTGTACAGAAAATTGGTGAGCATTTCAACACCTGACTGTTCAACCAGTAAAAGCTGAATACATTTGTAAGAACTCTGATGTTCAAGTGATCTGGTTCAGTGCCTCTGCCAACCCACAAGGACGTGGATTATTAAATTACAACAACTCCTAAGTATGATAAACAAGTATATAATTGTGTGTGTATCTGTTCCCACAGGAATCAATCAGTTTAACCCAATGGCAATGCAGAATGCACAGATGTCTCAGGCACCCATGGGAGCACGTGCTCCCTCCCCCATGAACCATCCACAGCAAATGAACATGAGCTCTGTCCCAGCGGTAAGGTCTTTCTCCTCTGTCTCCCTGCCTTTTCATATTTTTTTTTTCTCCTATCTCTTTGAAGCGGCCGTTTTTCTGCCAGCATGCCTTTTAAAACTTGCACTTCCTAGAGCCATTTTCCAGTTTTTGTCACTGTGTTTGATTTGTTTACAGTTGTTTAGTTCCTGTTTCATTTTTTTCTGTCGTTCTCTGCCACTTTCCTCCACATTACGCTCCTCTTGACTGTCAAGTGCCTTACACTATTTCACTGATTGTTCATTTCTTAGTCTGTTACCATTTTGTGAATGTGGTTGACACAGGTCCTGATCAATTTATTAACCAGCCACAGCATTCTGTAACGTAACACGGCATGGCACAACCCAAAGCCTGGCTTATAGCTGTTTCTTTTTCCTCCCTGACTAAGATCTGTTGCCATGCTGTGTTTTGATACAGCACATTGTTTATTTGTGATTAACACCACATGGCCTTAAGAAGACCATTGTAGTAATAGCACGCATACATGCTGCATTCGATTCAGTTTATGTAACTTGTCAGACGTTGAATATTAGAAGGCCTGCTGTCATAATAAATTTATCCTGTCTTTTTCAGATGGGCATGTCCCCGTCAAGGATGCCGCAGACTCAAGGAATGATGGGTAGTCATGCTAATAACATGGTACCGCAGCCAGCCAACCAGGGCCAGTTCCTGCCACAGGGCCAGTTCACTGCTGCTGCAGGTGGAGCAATGAACGTGAATGTAGGCCTGGGTCAGCCCATAACACAGGCTGCTGTCACACAGGTGAGAACTTTTGTGCTGTGCTTTACGCTGCTAGCGTTTTCAGGTCTCCCTGCATTTTTCTGTCTGAACGTGGCCTTATGAGTGTCAGCATGTTGCCTGCTTAATGAATGGTGTGTATTGGTTTGCTAAACGCGCATCCCTCTTTGTCCCAGCAGCCACAGAACTCTAACCTCCCTCTGAATGCACTGGGGTCCCTTGGCTCCCAGCTGCCCTGTGGCCCTGCAGCCCAGCCCACCCTTGGCGCTACTCCTCCACCCAATGCCTCTGCCAGCCTGCAGCCTCAGCAGCTGCAGCAGCACCATGCTTCTGCACAGGCCCAGGTGCCACCGCAGCCCTCTACCCCCGCCTCCACAGGTGGACCCTCCTCCACCCCAACCCACATACCCAGTAGCCTCCCTGGCCCCCCCTCAGCCATGGGCACACCTGACCCCTCCCAGCCAATCACACCCCTGCAGCCTCTGACAGAACCCCCCAGCCAGATTCAGCAGCCCACCTCAGTGCAGGCACACCACCCCAGCACACCGGTGAGATACTGGTCGTCACGTAAAACGACCTAACTAAATGCTAACTATAGAGGATAACTGACAGTCGTCAATGTGCTTATAAATCAATATGACTAGATTTATGTATATCATCAGCATTGTGATCAGAATTTCTCTTCCTTCTGTCTTTAAAGTTGTCCCAGGCAGCGGCGAGTATAGATAACAGAGTGCCCACCCCAGCTTTTGTGGCTGAGCTGATGTCCCAGCAGGCCTTGCCTGACAAAGGCGGCGCTGAAGCCAAACCTGAAGTAAAAGAAGAAGACGAAGAAGAAGAAGAAGAAGAAGAAGATGACCACAAGTCTGGAAAGAAGCAACAAGATATAAAAATGGAGGTATGTTCATGATTTATAAGATAATTTACTTACAGAAAGAATATAGAAGCACACTACTGTAAGTCAGACTATAAACCATTTGCTGTTTTGTTTGCCAGTATTGCAAATTCAGTCCACCATGTCCAACCCTGCTCAAATTTAATGTCCTAAAAAGTAAATTTGACTTCTGGGAGCATCTCAAAAATGTTAAAAGAATTAAAAAAAAATGTAATGCTTTAAATGCTTGATTGTTTCCTGAATCACCATTGTAGGATAGCTGATAAACCATTGTTTTGTTCATATAGCCGGACGACGATACCAAACCCCGCTGGTGAAAAAGGAGGAGCCAGATGCAGCAGAGCCAAAGCAGGAACCAATGGAAACTGAGGAAAAGAAGCCGGAGATGAAGACAGAACCCAAAGAAGAGGATGAAAGTGGGGCCAACGGCACATCGGCCGCCTCAGGCACTCAAAACCGGAAAAAGAGTAAGAACACAGATCTCATTTGTATATATCAAGTGTGTAACAATATGTTTGCGTCATATAACATTGTTATTGTCCGTCCAGTTTTCAAGCCAGAGGAGCTGAGACAAGCCCTAATGCCAACACTTGAGGCCCTCTACAGGCAAGACCCAGAGTCACTGCCCTTCAGACAACCTGTAGACCCCATGCTGCTAGGCATCCCTGTGAGTGTCCACAATAACACACAATAATTCTCAACCCACAGAAAATCCTGTTAAGCATGATTTCCTCATCCCTGCTAATGTGTCTCTCCTGCTTCACAGGACTACTTTGACATTGTGAAGAATCCCATTGACTTGTCCACCATCAAGCGTAAGCTGGATACGGGTCAATACCAGGAGCCGTGGCAGTATGTGGACGACGTGTGGCTCATGTTCAACAATGCGTGGTTGTATAACCGTAAAACATCCCGTGTCTACAAGTACTGCACCAAGCTGGCAGAAGTGTTTGAAGCAGAGATTGATCCCGTCATGCAGGGCCTGGGCTACTGCTGCGGCAGGAAGGTGAGACCATACGAGATGGGAATTTAACACAAAACTGAACTTATTCCTATATTTATTGTGTCCGTTCACACTATTTTTTTTACCTGTTTTTGGATCCTGACCTGGGTGCAACCTGTTTGTAACAATGATATGGATTGTTAATGTTCTCTCTTATGTTTCCACAGTACGAGTTCTCACCCCAGACGCTGTGTTGCTATGGCAAACAGTTGTGTACCATTTCCAGGGACGGCACCTACTACAGCTACCAGAACAGGTAAAATGTGATGCCGACCCTTCTGAGGGGGTAGAGAGGAGTTATAAAGAGAAAGTGTGCAGCTTCCTCCTCAAAGATTAAACTTGGCCAAAGGTACCACCTCACATAGAGCTATAAGGACGTTATTCACATGGCTTTTCCTTTATGGAGTTGTAACAGACACCACTGAGTTTTGTATATTGTGGCCAAGCAGAATGTGCATTATCTGGCCCTGTGTTGTCCTAATATGTCTGCTGTGCTCAAAAACCAGCACCAAAGCTCCCCCTGCTGTGCAGAATCTGCTTCTGCACCTCTAATCATTCCAAACGCAACACCATTCGATTATTGCAGATACTCGCAATGAAATGTTGGGAAGTTTACCCACATAGGATTCAAGGCTTCCAACAAAAAGTCAGTGTTTATGAGAATGTAATGAATTTATTGTATTGTTCTAAGAGCAAGGTAAAGCAAGGTGTTATCACTTGACCAAATCTTCATCTAAATTCCTAAAGTATAAGGACGGAAATACCCATGACTCAAATAACATTAATTAAGTCGGGTAACTGGACACTTTCACATTTGTTTTTGCATTGTTACTCATCCCGTCTCTCCAAGCATGACCATATCATTCCTTCATCTGATCATAATGCATGCTGCTTATGTTAAATGATTGCAGTGAAACTGTGTTTTTATGTTGTATTCATATTACTACATGTAGTTAAATGGCGTCTTGTAGACATACAGCAGTTACCTTTAAATTAATTTGTTGTTGATCATACCAATAATACCATTATTAACATTTAAGCATGTTTCCCCTATTTCTGTTCTAGTTTGAATGAGAGTGGCTGGATCATGACCATTTTAACTGTCACTAACATGTACCTCTGCCTGTGTGTGTGTGTGTGTATGTGTATGTGTCCCTCCGTCTGTCCGCTGCCCATGCTCCGTCCTCGGTTGTTGCCGTGTGCTCCGTATACTCTGCATTCTGCCACCTGTACGCCGGTTTGCCTGTGCTGCTACTGTGTGTGCTGGCTGCAGTTCACCCAAATATGGCCTTATTGCCGACAGGTATCACTTCTGTGAGAAGTGCTTCAACGAGATCCAGGGCAACAGTGTGACCCTGGGGGACGACCCGGCACAGCCACAGACGTAAGTTACCAGGCCCGGGTGGCCGAACACCACTTGATGATAATCTTGAGAGATTATCAGGCAGTTTTCTCTCGACTTTTTTGTGTGGAAAAGGAGTTTCAATAATGGGAGCCAATGTGAACTTGGTTGTGTCTTTATCTCTTTTTTTAATGCAGCATGATATCAAAAGAGCAGTTTGAAAAGAAGAAAAATGACATGTTGGACCCTGAACCGTGAGTAGTAGTAGTGGTAGAGTTTAATTTGACTCTCATTGATGTTATGGCTTTTTGTTATGGATTATTCTATTTCTTTGGGGAAGAAAAGCACCAAAAAAAGCAATTTTTTTGTCCTTGCCAGGTTTGTTGAATGTAAAGACTGCGGACGAAAGATGCATCAGATCTGCGTGCTGCACTACGATGTTATTTGGCCAACAGGGTAAGTCTCGCTGTGGCTGTTGGACAACTTTCCAGCCATTTAAGCACACAGTCCATGTTTGACTTTAACAAAATTCCTTCTTACGAATTACAGAACTCTTACTTCTTACTAGGTATTTGCATATGCCAGCGTTACTGTATGTTGACTCTATACTGCAATGTAATCTTTATTTCCTCCAGCTTTATCTGTGACAACTGTTTGAAGAAATCTGGCAAAACAAGAAAGGAGAACAAGTTTTCAGCCAGAAGTAAGTTGCATTTAATGGTCAAAGAACAGTAACATTTTAATTTGATTTTAATTATCCTTTATTTGATCACACTTAAGTCTCAATGTATACATCTTGGGTTGATATTAAATGCATTTTGTTGTTGTGTTTGCGCTGGCCTATGTAAAGGGTTGCAGTCAACCAGATTGGGGACATACATCGAGGACAGAGTTAATAAGTACTTGAAAAGACAGAACCATCCTGAGGCTGGCGAGGTGTTTGTGCGAGTTGTGGCCAGCTCTGACAAAAATGTGGAGATTAAGCCTGGCATGAAGTCGAGGTAAGGTTCTCACCTGCTGATAAAGTGGGTTTCTCATGTTTTGCAAAAAATGTGTTAGATTTGGAATAACATGCTAGATACTTTGTGTGTCTGCTTTCTTAATGTACGTTCAACTGGAAACTAAACACGATACCACTTACAAACGTTTCTAATGTGAGAAACAAATCAGCAGAGAAGTTGGGGTTTATTAAAGCTCTACTAAAGAATTGAGAATATATTTTTGTTGTTTTGTTTTGTGGCATTTTGGCCTTTTATTTATCAAAGACAGTGTAGGGGTGACAGGAAATGAGGGGAGAGAGGAGGGATGACATGCAACAAAGGTGTCCAACTGGACTTAAACCACGGACGCCACCAGGACAACCCCATACATTGTCACTTTTAATTCATGGCTTTAATTGTGTAAATAAAGATCTCCATATACTTCTCTATTGTGGTGACCTTCTGCCACTGGAATAATGTAAATACACTAAAGAAGCACTTTGATTTTCTTGCCTAGTCTTTCACATCAGTTTTCCTCGGAAGTGTATAAATATAAATCTCCAAGTAAGCAAACATGCATGTAGACCTGACCATGAATATGATTCCTCTGTAAAATATGCAAATTGTTCCAAAAACACCCTGTAACTTTACCTATGCTTCTCTGTTTCCACAGGTTTGTGGACACGGGCGAGATGGTGGAGACCTTCCCTTACAGAACCAAAGCACTTTTTGCATTTGAGGAAATCGACGGGGTGGACGTTTGTTTCTTTGGCATGCATGTCCAGGAGTACGGCTCAGAGTGCCCCTTTCCAAATACCAGGTAAAACTACAGGAAAATAAAAATAGGATTGGTGCATGCCGTTTTTCTCAGTTTATTTTTTTATTTTGTGTGTTTTGCTCTTTGATTAAATTCTCCATATTTTCTTTGCAGACGGGTTTACATATCATACCTCGACAGTATTCACTTCTTCAGGCCACGTGTTCTAAGGACTGCAGTTTACCATGAGATCTTAATAGGCTACCTGGAGTATGTGAAGAAACTGGGGTAGGTCGAGAGTAACTTTACACAGTGTAGTGTTGCACACAATGTCAACTAATGCTGTAAGCATCATTCCTGCAAGTGTCTGAAAGCTCTTGTTGCCCTCAGGTATGTGATGGGTCACATCTGGGCCTGCCCACCCAGTGAAGGAGATGACTACATTTTTCACTGCCACCCTCCGGACCAGAAGATCCCCAAGCCCAAGAGGCTCCAAGAGTGGTACAGAAAGATGCTGGACAAGGCTTTCGCTGAGAGGATCCTACATGATTACAAGGTCAGAAAATGATCACGTCAATGCCTTGTCTTTCAAGATTTCCGCAGCTATAGTTAACCATTTTGCCAGCAGGTATAAATGTACAGTGAGTAAGTCAGACACAACCCCGTATGTTGTGATTAGGCATCAGTCAAATGCCTTATCATATTATTTTTTAAATAAAAACTAATGAACTTATGAGCCTGCTCTACATTAGGCTAAAAATGACAAGCTGATTATCATATTATTTTTGGTTTAGTATGCATATAGGGTTATCTTAGTCATTTCTGTTAACTGTTTACTGTTGTTGTTTTGTAGGCAATGATCTGGTTTGTTTCCTGTCACGTCATATAATGGTATTGAAACTGGATTCTCTCATAAAGAGATGGTGGTTCAGCGTTGCACATGTCTGGATGATGAGCAGGCTTGGGGAATGATGGAATATATGGACGGTGTTTTGTAATTATGATACAAAAAAGGTTACTGTATTCTGTAAAAGTTACAGAAAAAAAAGCATAACAGGAATACATTTTGACAAGTAACCATGATGATAACTTAGCTTTGAAGTGGTCTCAACTACACACAACAACAAAAAAGCCTAATGGTATGAACTTGTACATTTAAAGTATTACGATTAGAGTTAAAACTACTTTACTTGACATACTGATAAAGACTTTTTTAAGTATTTCAATATAAATCTACAATAAGGCCCTTTTCTAAATCATAGTATTTATATGCTTTGAATTATCCTTTTTGTCTCTGCTAAGGAGACAAAAAGTAGTTATCAGCATGTCACTGTCTCCAATCCAAAACAGTGCCGTATAGGGGGGGCTCCCCCTTGTGTCTGGTATAGTTTATTGCAAAAAGTATGAGAACAAAAACTACGATCCCAAAACAATCTATAGCTTAGGCCTATCTTTACTGTATGCTTTAGCACCATCATCTTTTCCATTTAAGATGTTCACTTTACATTTGAATTGGTCGTAAACTTAATGAAACTTGCAGACATTTTCTTTAACAGCTGTGTAACTATCTTGCCTGATGGAAGTCTTTTGTGTTTGGTTTCAGGACATTTTCAAACAGGCAACAGAAGACCGGCTGACCAGTGCCAATGAGCTGCCGTACTTTGAGGGTGACTTTTGGCCTAATGTTCTGGAGGAGAGCATCAAGGAGCTGGAGCAGGAGGAGGAAGAGAGGAAGAAGGAGGAGAACACAGCCACCTGTGAGGCACCAGAGGTGAGTTAGATGGATAGGCAGATTAAGCATGTTGAAATGGTTTTTTATTAAAGGAAAGCTCTTGTTATGCCAAAATCAACAGCCCGGTGCTTGGGCCTCTGTTTCACCCCATATTTGATCATCTTCAAGTGCTCATTGTATAAAAGCTTTCAGCAGTCATTCAGGCGTTGTATAACCACTCGGCTTAACTGCATAACATCATCTTGTCTGTTGTGCAGTCTCTCTGAACCTTCATGTCCATCTTTTTTCAAGGGGGCCCAAGCTGACAGCAAAAATGCCAAAAAGAAGAATAACAAGAAAACCAACAAAAACAAGAGCAGCGTCAGCCGAGCCAATAAGAAAAAGCCTGGGATGCCGAATGTAGCCAATGACCTGTCCCAGAAGCTCTACGCCACCATGGAGAAACATAAGGAGGTGGGAAATCCTAACAACTGAAACATAGTTTTTTTTTTTTTTTTTTTAAAACAAGCTGTTAGGTTTAATGGTTGACCAAATATTTGCAAAGAACAGGTCCTTTCTCATGACTGCGCCTTTAAGAGGTACATCTAGGCACGATAGTGCACCAGCACAAAACTGGACCCATCGGCTTTAGAGAGCATGGGCTGGACTGAGAGTTTGTCACACTTCAACTGTACTTACAACTAACCAACACGTTTCTCCTCCTTTCTACTACCAGGTGTTTTTTGTAATCCACCTCCATGCCGGGCCAGTCATTAACACCCTGCCACCCATTATGGACCCCGACCCTCTGTTGACCTGTGACCTGATGGATGGTCGGGATGCCTTTCTGACTTTGGCCAGGGACAAGCACTGGGAGTTCAGCTCACTGAGAAGGTGCAAATGGAGCACGATGTGTATGTTGGTAGAGCTGCACAACCAAGGCCAGGACCGCTTTGTTTACACCTGCAATGAGTGCAAGCACCACGTAGAGACTCGCTGGCACTGCACCGTCTGTGAGGTAGGAATGATGACACTACCAATATGTTTTGAAATTTATATCTGTATCAATTCTGAATGAAATGTTATATTTAACATAACCTTAATGTGTTCTTACTTACCTTTCATCAGGACTATGACCTATGCATTAACTGCTACAACATTAAGGGCCACGAGCACCAGATGGTTAAGTGGGGCCTTGGTCTAGACGACGACAGCAACGGTCAGGGTGGAGAGGCCTCCAAGAGCCCTCAGGAGAGCCGCCGTCTCAGCATCCAGCGCTGCATCCAGTCCCTGGTCCATGCCTGCCAGTGCCGCAATGCCAACTGCTCTCTTCCTTCATGCCAGAAGATGAAGCGGGTGGTTCAACACACCAAAGGCTGCAAGCGCAAGACCAATGGTGGCTGCCCTGTGTGCAAGCAACTCATCGCTCTGTGTTGTTATCACGCTAAGCACTGTCAGGAGAACAAGTGTCCTGTTCCCTTCTGCCTCAACATCAAGCACAAACTCCGTCAGCAGCAGCTGCAGCACAGGCTCCAGCAGGCTCAAATGATGCGCCGGAGGATGGCCACCATGGCTGGAAGGGGTATGCCCATGCCATCTCCACCTACCTCAGCTGCCCCTGACACCCCCAACTCTGTGCAGCAGCCTAACACACCCCAGACCCCCCAGCCCATGCCCAACCAGCCCCAACAACAGCAGCCACCAAACCCTGCCAATATGGCCCAAGGCTTCCCCAACAATGGCCGCAGCAGCCAGCCCCCAACACCAGTGCCGCAGGGCAAACCAGGGCCTCAGTCATCCCCTCTTCATCAGCAGCAGTCACCTCTGCATAACATGACCCACCAACAGCAGCCTCAGACAACGCAGCAACAGCAACAACAACAACAACAGCAGCAGCAGCAGCAGCAGCAGCAACAACAACAACAACAACAACAACAACAACAACAACAACAACAACAACAACAACAGCAGCAACAACAACAACAGCAGCAACAACAGCCACTGCTCCAAGCCCTGAAGGTAGCCAGACAGATCGAGTTGGCTGCCAAGGCAAAGCAACAGCAACAACAGAATTATGCCATGAACGGGATGCCCATGAACCACCCTCGAATGATGGGGCCCATGCAGGGCCAGATGCAGATGATGCAGGGGCCACGGGGCCCCCAGGTGATGCCGGGCCAATGGGGTACAGGGTTGCAGAATCCCATGCAGAATCCCCAGGGTCATCAACCACAGGTCCCTCCTCAACAGGTCCCCATGGCACCTCAGCAGGTTCAGGGAACCCCCATGCCCCAGCAGAACCAGCTCATGCAGAGGCCCATGATGCCCCAGCAACAAGGTCTCGGAATGCCTGGGGTCATGCCTCCCCAGGGGCCCTCACAGCAAGGGATGACACCACAGCAGCCAAACATGCCACGGGTGATTCCTGGTAACATCGCTCCGAGTGCCCTGCAGGAGTTACTGCGCACCCTCAAATCTCCCAGCTCCCCACAGCAGCAACAGCAGGTCCTCAACATCCTCAAGTCCAACCCCCACCTAATGGCCGCTTTCATTAAACAGAGGACGGCCAAGTACCAGGCCACCCAGCCGCAGCCGCAGCAGCAGCAGGCACAGCAGCAGAACGCTCAGGCCATGCTGGGGTCCCAGGCAGGAATGCAGGCCATGGCGGCCATGGCAAACCAGGTACAGAGGCCAGTGATGGCACCTCAGCAGCAGCCTCCTCAGCAGGCAGTGCCGCAGGGCATGGCAACCATGGGCCCCCAAGGCCAGATGATGAATGCTGCTCAAAACGGCAATCCCCAACTGTACCGCAGACAGCAGCTGCTCAGGATGCAGCAGATGCAGCAGGCTCAGCAGCAGCAGCAGCAGCAGCAGGGAGGCATGCCTCAGGGCCACGGTCAGTTCCCCCAACAGCAGACAGGGCCAGCAAGCTACTCCCAGCTCCGTATGCAGCAGCAAATGGCTATGCAAGGTGGTGGGGGGCCCATGGGACAGCTCCCTCCCACATCTCAAATGGGTCAACCTGGCATGGGCATGGACGGGCCCCAGAACCTCCTCCAGCAGCGCATGCTTCAGCAGCAACAGCAGCAGCAGATGTTGAAGCAGCAGATGGTCTCTCCAGCGCAGGCTAACTCGATGAGTCCACAGCCTCACATGCTCCAAAGCCAAGCCCAGGGAGGAGCTCACTTACCTGGCCAGACAATGGCAAACACCCTGGGAAACCAAGTACGCTCCCCAGCCCCAGTGCAATCGCCCCGTCCGCCTTCACAGCAGCCCCCGCATTCCAGTCCCTCCCCGAGGATACAGCCCCAGCCCTCACCTCAACACGGTGCCCTCCACTCCAGCTCTCCCCACCCCAGCCTTGGAGGCCCAATGTCAGGCTCCATGGAGCAGGGACACATGGGAACGCCGGAGCAAAGTGCCATGCTCCCGCAACTCAACACACCGAACAGAGGGGGGTTGAGTAATGACATGGGTATGGTGGGTGACACGACGGGTGACACGCTGGAGAAATTTGTTGAAGGATTGTAGCATTTTGGGACAGAAGAAAGGCCTTGTTCTGTTTTCAGCTGAGAATTTTTTGTACTTGCTGATGTAAAAAGCTAAAAGAAATACAAACAAATGAGTCATACGAGGCCTACAGACTGTGAACTTTCCTTAAACCAAGGGACTGCTTTTTCTTCCAACACAGTGAGAGTGATTTAATACTTGCTGTTGAAAAGAAGACAACAAAGACACAAAGAATATATTTTTGGTTCAGACCAGCCATGCAAGAATTTGCCCTGGTCTTGGTGTTGTTTTAATTTGTTTTTCATTTGTTATGCTCTGGTATTGACTTTTTTAACAAAACTTCTCAAAACAAAAAATATTTCATTTTATTATTCAATTTTTTTTATTTTGTACCTTTGCAAATTAATATGGTATTTGTGTTGAGAAGACTGTAAAATTATTTGTCTGGGAATTTTTTTTGCCAGGTTTCACCTCTTGCTCTGTTTCTCTGTTCCTGGCTAATTTATTCTAATATGCCATTTTTCAAAAAGGACTGCCTTTGGGAAAGCCTTAATTTCTTTCCTGTTTGCAGAGTCTATGGGAGATAAATGTATTTGTATAGATCTAGGAACTATTGCACACACCCAAACACAAAAGGCAGGTGTAAGAGAAACCTGCGTTGAAGCTTGTTAATGTTCACAGGTGCCGGAATGTTCTTTTTAGGCTTGGGCCCAGTATTTGTCTTGCTTCGTCTCTCCCTCAGTCAAAAGAAATTTTCATCAAGTCCTGGACCTCTTTTGCCTGTGGTGGGAAATTAACTTGTTTGACTGCTGATTTGTGTTCAGAGAGGGTTTTGTGCATCATTTTCTCTCTTGCATTAAACTTGAATTGATGATGAACTGTTCTCTAATGTAAATCATGCAGCTAGACAGGACTGTAAATATGCAGAAAATAAGAATGAAATCACTGTACAAACTGGTTCAAATGGCTCATTTCGTACTTATATACCATATTGTTAAATAAACCTGTGTGCCACAGACTCTGCTTCTGATGTTTCTGTTTTGGAAAGAACTGTTGCTGTAATGATGGTTTTAATTATTAATCAAGCCGCAGATCACTGTCTCAATTATTTGATTCAGTCATTCATTAAGTGTTTAAAATACTATAAAAAGTAAAAACCACCCATCACAATTTCCTAGAGACCTAATTGATGATTCCTTTCTGCTTTTTTGCCTGACTAATGGTCTAAACCCTACAATGTAAGGCAAAGAAAAGCTCCAATTTACACATTTTATAAGCTGGAACCATCACACGTTTCACCTTTTTGTTTGGCAAAATGACTGCCAGAAATTAATCATAGCAAAATAAGTAGATAATCCTAAAGTATTGGAGTAATTTGATATTTGTAGTAGATGTTTTATCCTAATTAAGAATGTTTGACCTTCAAGGGCAAATTAACAAACAGGAATTACTCCACCTGAAATAATGGAAAGTACAAAATAGACAGACTGTGTAAATACGTGTGGTATTACTGTAATTTATAAAATAAAATAAACCGTGCACTTAAATCATTTTCACATGAAATATTTAAAGATCCGCGGAAATTATTTTCACTTCTCATCAGGCAGTGTAATGGACGCCCTGCTGACGTCATCACAAAGCGCCGTCGCGGGTCTCTCCTGTACTACGCTCGTCCCGGCGTGTGTGTGTGTGTGTCCCTCGGTCAATCGACCTGTCTCCACTTCTTGTCCCCCCTCGTCCGTCATCATGTCCCGCTGCCTCGCGCTGGCTCGGTTCGCTTTGGGTTCCTCTCAGAGGGTCAGCTCGCGACTGACGTTGTGTGCACGAGGGCTGAGCAGCCGAATTACCTCGCGCGCCCTTGCTGGAGGTAAACTGTGTTTGTTAGATAGCCGAGTTGACATGTAACATAGTGACGTATACTCTGCTGCGGCTAAAGGCTTCATTTAGCAGCCAGCTGTCCAATAACACGAGCTAAAAATGATAAAACTGCTACCTATGAATTTAATTATTATTACAATCATTATTGCATCATTACATGATACTCAGGACTGAACTGTTTATTGGTGTCAAGTGATGATATTCGTCATTTAATAACCTAAAATAGATCCATTTATGATTGAATTTGAAAGGTATTGGATGCTGTAATCACATACTTGCTGTCTGTGAAGAGATGCTTTGATAACATGACTCTTATCCCTCCCCCCAAAAGAAATACCCACATTATGGGTATTCCATTATTATGTGGACTTGAATTATTACATTACAGTCATTTAGCAGACGCTTTTATCCAAAGCGACTTACAATACCAGTCAAAAGTTTGGACACACCTTCTCATTCAATGGTTTTTCTTTATTTTCTATTTTTTTCTACATTGTGGATTAATATTGAAGACATCCAAACTATGAAGGAACACATATGGAATTATGTGGTAAACAAACAAATGCTCAACAAACCAGAATATGTTTTATATTTCAGATTCTTTAAAGTAGTTGAATGAGAAGGTGTGTCCAAACTTTTGACTGGTACTGTACAATAAGTGTATTCAACATAGGTATTCAAGAGAACTACTAGTCACCAGAAGTCATAAGTGCATCTCCTTTCTTAAACAAGCATCTAAGAGCATAAACCAGAGCAAAAGTACAGTGCAGAAACAAACTAATACCAATACAATAAGTGCAACAAACTAATACGAATACAATAAGTGCAACAAACTAATACGAATACAATAAGTGCTAAGCGGAAGGTTCAGGGTAGTACTTCATGAATTATCAATCCATCTGGATCCCTTTTGACAGAAAGTTGCAGCACTCTTGCTTTGCATTTCTTGAAAATTATGAGAATCAAGCTAGCATTGATTTAGTTAAGAGTCTCTTAACATATATTGTATTTATCTTCACCAATCTGTAGTTCTGATCATACATGTGGTTAATCACGATAAAGAGCTGCTGTTAAAGGTTTCTCCTACAAGAGCAAGTCATCTAATATGTCTTATTCTTCACTATTAGAGAAGAAGATTATTACTGGCTCTTTAGATTATTCTTACGTGTAATTATTAAACTGTGGGTTAATAGAGTGTTTTTGTTAGTAAAACCATCTAAAGGTTTTCGTAAAGGGCACAAAATTTCAATGCCACAGCGTCCTTGTGAAGCTGCCCCACCATCTGACTCCTCCTGTCATCAGACCTGCAGGTTGGTCAGGAGCTGAGGTGGAGCAGTCGGCCCACAGTGTGGAACTCCGAGCGGTCCTGCCTTGGCTTCAGCCAACATTCTTACTACAGCACCCAGGAGGCCGAGAAGGAGCCGGAAGAGGAGCCTCTGCACACCATCATCAGTGATACAGAGTCTGTGCAAGGTGATGTAACAGTTTTCTGCTTTAATATCGGAGTGAAGCGGATCATTTGTTAGATTTGAGATGATCTGAATCTTACTCTATCCCTGAACCACGCAGGTAGCTTTTCCAAACATGAATTTCAGGCTGAGACGAAAAAACTTTTGGACATTGTCGCCAGATCCTTGTACTCGGAGAAAGAGGTAAGAGGATTTCTGTGTGTGAGAGGGAGAGATAAATAATCTATGAATTAGCCACACTGACATTTCAGATTATGAACTATAACTGTTCTTCTCTTCCACATCTCTCCAGGTGTTCATCAGGGAGTTGATCTCCAACGGCAGTGACGCTCTGGAAAAACTGCGCCATAAGCTGATTACAGCCGGTGGAGAAACTGCTCAGATGGAGATCCACCTTCAGACCGACAGTGCAAAGGGCACATTCACCATTCAGGTATTTCCATGACAGTCTGCAGGAAATATGGTTAATTGGTGTTTTCCTTTTTGGCACTTGTGTGTGTGTGTTGTTGGTTATTTAGCCCAATGTTGACTTAAGGTTAAACAAGCAGCATTATAGCCACTGCACGGACAAAATAAAAAAAAGACGTCATCGGTTGTTTTAACACCATGAAATACAGACTTTTACATTCATATAATATATAATAACAACTGAAACTTAAAACAAGAATGCTCCACTTGTTTTAACAAATGTTATCATCTACAAAATGTAGTACATGTTTTGCAATAGATGCAAAATAGTATTTAGAAGTACAAAACAATATATATATGAAAGTTCAGAAACTGCATTGTCAGTAGATATCAGTCATTCCTTTGATTGTATGTTAAAATGGGTTCTGCTTTTGTTTCCACTGTTCACTGCTGAATTTTGGGATGAGTTTCTGCAGTAATCACTATTTGCCTCTGTATCGACCAACTGCTACTATTTAAAAAATGAAGAAGAATGAAGGCAAACAAATATATGTCAAGGGTAGGCAAACAAATATATGTCCAGGCCCTCAAGGGTATTTAGAGAGATGAGGCTTTTCAGAAGGAGTTAGAAGTTAGGAATGAAAAGGTGTCCCAGAGGCCTCAGCATCCGGCAGAAAATTGGGATAAAGGATTGTAGAATGAAATAATTATGATGCGTTCAGAGGAGCCAGTGGCACTAATAATTAATAATAAAAGTGGGTTGATGGTCTTGAAGACGGTTTGAGCTATTGAATGGGTAGTGCTAGTCACAGCAGTACCCTCTCAGTGTCATTTATAAAACATTTTCCGGAGAATTCACATTAAAGGTTTGTGTATGTACAGATAAAGAAATGTATAAAAACTTGCATAGGCCTGCAAGTGCCCTGTAATCTAAAACAAATCTCATGTAGTATTTCTTGAAAATGAAATACTATAGTATGCATGTGCTCTTTCTCCAGTGGCACAGCTGCACCCCTCTCTTGAACTGACTTACTTAAAGTTATGGTAGTTTGCTAATCTGTCAGTCAACGAAGGGCAATATTTGGTTAATGCAATTTATTAAAATAAGACCACTGGTTACTGCTCTGGCTCCTCGTCTGGTTTTGAGACAGATGCCACCTGGTGGATGAATAGTTTACAACACGCTAATGTGTGACAGGATTTCTCTGTACTCCTAACAGGACACTGGAGTGGGGATGGACCAAGAGGAGCTGGTAGCCAACCTGGGGACTATCGCCCGCTCTGGATCCAAGGTGACTTTCTCTCAAAGACTCATGTGACTAGTGTTTATATCTATGAGTGTCACATTTGACTTGTTTCTAGAATGTATCCTCTTCATTCTGTTGTTTAAAAAAAAAAAAAAATCATCTCTTTGCCACACTGCAGGCGTTTTTGGATGCCCTGCAGAACCAGGCGGAGGCCAGCAGCACCATCATTGGTCAGTTCGGGGTGGGGTTCTACTCTGCCTTCATGGTGGCAGACAGTGTGGAAGTCTACTCCCGGTCCGCTGAGCCTGACGCACCTGGATACAAGTGGTCCTCTGACGGGTGAGAGGGAGGGAAGGGATGTTTAGCATTAAGAGTAGGAACATTCCCTCAGTGTGCAGCAGAACAAATCTGTGTAATGACTTTAAACATATGTGATAATCACACGTTCTCCGTCTTCTTCAGCTCTGGAGTGTTTGAGATCGCTGAAGCCAGCGGCGTTCAACAGGGAACAAAGATCGTTCTGCACCTCAAAGACGACTGCAAGGAGTTTTCCTCCGAGGACAGAGTGAAAGGTGCGACTGCTGGATTGATAAAACACATTAGTGTCGCATCGCTCCATGTGCTTACAAGCCGTATCTGTATCTGTTTCAGAGGTTGTTACAAAGTACAGCAACTTTGTCAGCTTCCCCATCTTCCTGAACGGACGGAGGCTCAACACTCTGCAGGTGAGTCTTTTCTACTTCTGGTTTAAATTGTTCTTGATCTGAAGACTCAGTAAATCAGTGCAAGATTCACATAATTCATGGTGCAAAAACCGTGCAGCTGATGTTCTGTATAACACAAAACAACCCTGACCCTTAACACAGCATCACCACATAATAAAATCATCTAAATAGTGGTGACAAAACTACAAAAACACATCAGGTCTTTGTAAACTGCATTCATTTTTAAATATGAGTCTGTCACCCACATTATTTGATGTGACCTCTGTCTCTGCAGACTTCACCTTTTATTCTGAGTTACCTTGCTGCACACATTGTCACAGTTTTAAGTGCAATATTTTCAATTTTCAAAGTATTTTTCTACCTGGGTGGTTGTTGTGATTGATAATATGTTAATATTGTGCCTCTATTGTGAATCACTGTTGGGTATCACATACAACACATACTTTGATATTTATCTATGTGGGATCTTCTTTTTTATTAATTGTTGATGTGTTGTCTCCCATCAGGCCTTGTGGATGATGGAGCCGAAGGAGATCAGTGACTGGCAGCACGAGGAGTTCTACCGCTACGTCGCCCAGGCCTACGACAAGCCTCGCTACACGCTGCACTACCGCGCCGACGCCCCGCTCAACATCCGCAGCATCTTTTACGTCCCGGACTCGGTGAGCAGCTCAGGACTGGCACAGTGTCCACACTTCAGAGTTTATTTGAACCGTTTTTTTGTTCCATAACAGCCCCCAAAAATAATGCTTACCTGTATTAAAGATCATGATAACTTTCTCCCCTATAACAGAATATCTTTTCTGGTGCTGGTGAATACTTATGTTTACCAAGAATAACTTATTTGTCAACAGAAGCCGAGCATGTTTGACGTGAGCAGGGAGATGGGCTCCAGTGTGGCTCTGTTCAGCAGGAAGATCCTGATCCAGACCAAAGCCACGGACATCTTGCCCAAGTGGCTTCGCTTCCTCCGAGGTATGGATCCCCCTCCTGGTGGAGCTGCTTGTTGTTGCTAAACTCTGTATTTAAAGTTTATACTTTTGCTCTGGTTTATGCTTTTAGATGCTTGTTTAAGAAAGGAGATGCACTTATGACTTCTGGTGACTAGTAGTTCTCTTGAATACACTTCCTGTAAGTCGCTTTGGATAAAAGCGTCTGCAATGTAATGTAAAGTGTTCATGTTCCAGTGCTGAGCTAAACATTGTGTGTGTGTTTGTGTTTGTTTGTTTGTATGTTTGTTTAGGTGTGGTGGACAGTGAGGACATCCCATTGAATCTGAGCAGAGAGCTGCTGCAGGAGAGCGCCCTCATCAGGTACAACACACGTCTGTGGTCATTCACCTCTGTCTTCATCATGTCTTCTTGCTTTTTCTCTTTTATTATTATCGAAATCTACATTTTCAGGAATATTTAATTGTAAATTTATAATTCATTTAATCAGTTCTTTTTAACTGTACCCTTTTGTTTTTTTTACCTTTTGGCTTCAGGAAGCTCCGTGACGTTCTGCAGCAGAGGGTGATCCGCTTCCTGCTGGACCAGAGCAAGAAGGAGCCGGAGAAGTACAACAAGTTCTTTGAGGACTACGGTCTGTTCATGAGGGAGGGCATCGTCACCACCCAGGAACAAGACGTCAAGGTGACTTTGAGGATGCAAACAACTTTATTACAACCGTGATATGGTATCTTGAATATGATTACAGCACCGTGGACTCTCCTTTCTGTCTCTGTTCAGGAGGATATTGCTAAGCTGCTGAGGTTCGAGTCTTCAGCTCTGCCAGCGGGTGAGCACACCAACCTGATGGAGTACTCCACCCGTATGAAGGCGGGCACGCGCAACATCTACTACCTGTGCGCGCCAAACCGCCATCTTGCAGAGCACTCTCCCTACTATGAGGCCATGAAACAGAAAGACATGGAGGTGAGAAAGACTTTGAAACGATAAGGAATCCAAAAACATTGAGAGGCTCTTTTGATATAAAAAACTGAATTATCACTTTATCCCCGAAACTATTTAAGCTGTTAACTAAAGTCAGTTGTCTCTTATTTTACATCTTATTGTAAAACATATTCTCATTTTTGTCCAATTCTCTGTCGCTTTTACACCTGTAGTTTGGTTTACTTTGTTCCGAATCAAAGAGAAAACAAAAGAAACATATATTTCAATCAGGATATTTTATACTAAAATGTCTTTGCTTACAGCAGTGTTCTCGGTCACTTTAAGGCTTGATATTTTTATTGTACCAGTTGGCTTGATATTTTTACAACACATAAGATTATTATTTAATAGTCTGTAATCCTTGTTAGATGACAATAAAAACAGACAACTAAATATAAGCTCAAACTGCATCTTTCGTGTCCATCCAGGTGCTGTTCTGCTACGAGCAGTTCGACGAGCTCACCCTGCTCCACCTCCGCGAGTTCGACAAGAAGAAGGTGATCTCGGTGGAGACGGACATCGTGGTGGATCACTACAAAGAGGAGAAGTTTGAAGACAGCAAGCCCGGTACGCTCCGCTCTCATATCTCCAGTTAAATCTGAGACCACTGTCCCCGTCATGAATGTAGACTTGACTCCGGTTTATCACCGTTTTCTCTCCTGCAGCCTCCGAGCGTCTGACGCAGGAGCAAGCCGACGACCTGCTGTCCTGGATGAAGAACTCTTTGGGCCCCCGAGTCACCAACATAAAGGTGAAGATGAGACTAATGTGTGTCAAAGTCTTGAAATTAGTTTTCATGACAAGTTATAGGCTCAGTCGTGAATTCAAATCATTGTTTTTTTTTCATTTCAGATTTCTTAAAGTTAGCTTCATTTCATTTTAACAGACCTGAACAATGTCACTTTGCATTATACATATTTTTTCTCATCTGCCCCGTAGCTGACTCCCCGGCTAGACACCCACCCAGCCATGATCACAGTGCTGGAAATGGGTGCTGCACGCCACTTCCTCCGCACCCAGCAGCTGGCTCGCACCCCAGAGGAGAGAGCTCAGATACTGCAGCCCACACTGGAGATCAATGCAGGGTGAGAGAGTGTGTGGTTTTATTAGGTGGAATAAAATTAAAAAACAGTTGCCGTTACTATGTGTTTGTGTCCATGTCTCACCTTTTTGTATTTCCTTTTCACCATCTGACAGACATGATCTGATCAAGAAGTTGCAGGCACTGAAGGACACAAACTCTGAGCTGGCTGGTCTGTTACTGGAACAGGTACTGTGGTTTATCAGAGCTGCATATGGAAAACACATTTTTGTCTTTGGTTTTCTGATCTGCTCCAGTTCAGGGTTATGTTCAACAACAATTTAATTTACTGGTAAGAGTAGTTTGGTTATTGGTAATGACTTCCTGCAGGTTTCACATTTAAAAGCATTTCAGCTGCTCATGGCAGAATCTTTTTCTGTTCTTGGTAGGCTTTTAATTTGAAATGTGCAGGAAGTCTTAAGTTATTGACAACAGCTTAACAGCACTCAAGAAGTGAATGATTTACTTTCAGAAGAATCCATTCTGGAGAAGAATAAGACTTATATCATGAATCGTTTTTGCACAATTTAGATAGAAACTGTTAAATAGATGATAATTAAAAGTTGGTAATTTCCCCCAGTCTCTGTTCTAGCGGAACTTAATCATCTTTTTGTCTCTTGAAGTTTAATCAGTGCCGTTTTCACACATTCATGTCTCTTTGTCTGTATTTCGCAGATCTATGATAACGCCATGATCACAGCCGGCCTGAACGATGATCCCCGACCGATGATTTCCCGCCTTAACGACCTGCTGACTAAAGCTCTGGAGAAGCACTGAGAACTGCTCACCAACATGGGCGATGAAGACAGACTTGGTTTTGAGGACAGTGGCTTGTGAAGCATTTAAAGGTGTACAAAGCTGAAGGACTGCAGAGAACTTTGTTCATCTGGAGCCATGAAGTACCACCAACCCCCCTCTGGAGTATTTCATTCCATCTATTATGGAGAGAACATAAAGACTTTTAAAAGTTCAACATGCATGAACTGCTGGAAGCTTCTTCGTAAACACTTTGTGTGTGTTTATGCTCTTTGTTTGGCACTATTTCAATGTTGTCTACATGGATGCAAAAGTAAGCGAGATGCATTTAAAAAAATCCGGCCAATAGTGTGGAAGTAAATCTGATTTCTAGACTCGCATTTCAAAATTCTCTTGATATACCATGTGTTACAACAGCTAAAGATGAGCAGCTTTATTGTGAAGTTCCAGAAGATAAACACATGAGTTAAAGGTATATTTCATGTATTTAATTATTTTTGAACTGTGTCAAAAAACAAAATTTGTTTAATGTGCATTAGTGTATGAGCTGAAAATGTGACTCAGTTGTGGATTCTCAACAGGTTTCATTGATATTATCAAAATACAAGCAAATCTAATAAATGCATTGAACATACTGTTAAAGCGTGTATGGAGCTGTTCATGTCCTGTGTGCATTTTCAATAAGGTGAGTAAACAAATCAGTTAAAAAAATATTCCAAGGCAGAGCTTCTTGAAAATAAAATTTTACTGCATTTCAAAGGAACATGACTTCACTGTTGTGAGGGTGGAAAGATGAGAGAAACCTCAACTCCAAGTCGTCCTCCAGTGTGTGGTCTGACGCAGGAAGAACATTTAGAGATGGATTGCAGCTCAAAAGCAAGAGTTCAAGTGGGGTGATCCTCTGTGGTTTCTATGCAAGCGTCCCAGCGCTGTCCCTCCATTTAAACCACACGAGGGCACTTTTAACCCGTCACACCTGCGCAGGCCTCCTTCACAGTGAGCCATCCTGCTTCAGGTCTCCACTTTCGACCGTCTGTCAAGATTCACCGGTCCCAGAAGAGTGTCAGGACAGCTTGTCTATGTTGGCTAGGAAACGTTGGGCCCACCATTCATCCAGATCTATGGGAACAAAGTCTGAGAAGAGAAAAAATAAAAAAAAAAAAAAGGTAAGGAGATTAAACCTTGAGGTCGGAAATCAAACATCTGTTGCAGAAGAAATATGCAGAGGAAATTGTGGAACCATTTTTTTGAGTGACCTAAAGTGATATCAAACAATTAATAGAATTTTGATCATATATATTTCTTTCCTCTACAAACTCAGCACAAATACCTGACCTTTCCCTGTTACAGTTTAATATTTAAAAACACAGAACGAGACATGCATTGATACTTAGTTGTTAATTCGTTTTTGTTGGTTATATTTTAGTTTTGCACTAATGGGAGTTGACTAATAGCTAAGTGTCTATTTACATAATTTGTCTTTGTCGCCCTCTGGTGGTCACAGTGAGAAACTGCAACACAAAGTTAAACTCGTTTATAATATCTCGTTTAAGTGGGTTTTTTTGAAGTAAACTCAAAACTCTCGTAAATATTAATTGTGTTCTCTGGCGCTCCCAGACTAAAACATAACGTAATACGGTATTTATATTGAGAACGCTGTTTGAATCATATGAGGTAATGACTGAATCCCAAAGGCACACGCTGCCTCTGGTGGTTACAACGAGGAACTGCAATACTTATATAAATCAAGCTAACGTCAATAGAGCTATAGTAGCATACTTCCGGTAGGTACTTTCAAAATAAGGTGAAGAGAATTAAACAAACAAATCATAAAACGGTAGTGTTTATTGCCATTTAGATACCCCAATTGCGTTCTGATTTTTATGAGTAAGCCTTTTTTAAAATCTGACTTATTATACAACGTTTGCTTATAGTATCCTATACTATGGTATTGACATTACTTTTCTAAGACATTTTAATAACATTACTATGGATTTTTATGAAATCCCAAACTATTGTCAGTTTTTATGACTTTTATGGTGGACTATACTATGCTATTTCTTATGATTATACTATACTGACTTTTTTTAAGGCATACTATACTATGACCTATAATGGACACTTTTATAACAAAATAAACTGGCTTCTATGACTTTTTTTAAAGGATTTTCTATAAAAAAGGATGTCTACATGCCACACAATGTTATGACATTTTTTATATCATACCACATTTTTTTGTGAAAGTTTTATGGCATATTATTGTATGTTTTTTATGGCATTCTAAGATGACATTTTTGTGATTATTTATGGAATACAATACGATTACTTTTTTAAAAATACTATACTATGACTTTTTTAACATGCTATACTATGACTTTTTTCGACATCATTTACTATTACTTTTTAACTTTTTTCGATATACTATATTTGACTTTTTAAACATGCTATACTATGACTTTTTTGTCGACATACTATACTATGTCTTTTTTCGACAAACTACACTATGACTTTTTTCAACATACTAGACTATGACTTTTTTTCAACTTTATTCAACATACTATACTATGACTTTTTTCAACATACTATACCATGAATTGTTTCAGAGCTACAGTGTCATGACTTTCATTCTTTTCTTTTATTAAACTATACTTTGACTTATTTATAATTTTTTTACATACTATACTATGACTTTTTTTGACATGCTATACTATGAATTTTGTACTTAATTACAATTTACATGACACCATAACATGCCGTTTTATAACTTTTTTATTTTCATTTAATTTGACATTTTATTATCTTTTCATACTTTACTAGGAATTTTTAAATTATTTTTAATTAGAGTTTTTTGACATTTGTAATGCCATATTACTATACTGTGACATCTTATACTATGACATATTTTTGCAACATACTGGAGACCATAGTGTGACCAACAGACAATGACTTTCTTGTACAACACTTACTATAAAGAAATACCTAGATGCTTTACATAGATAGTTTTGTACACAAAAATCTTCCTTAGTTAAGCCTTAACCATTAAAATGCAAATGAATGTTTAGGGAGGATGGCACAGTGTGAGGACTGTTTGGAGGAGAAGCTGTACTTACTGTCCATGTGCGGGTTTGGAGTGGTTTCTTTGTAGTGGACTGCTCGCTGGGCTTCTTCTGGCACCTGGCCGGGCTCCTGCTGCACCACCTCCTGCCATGCTAAAGAAATGACTCGGTCAGTACATTTACTACTAATAATTACAAGCTACTATGCTGTACTTTATGTTGAGTTAACATACATTAAGTCGACACTTTAAGACATCACCCTGGGCTCTTGGAAGTTTTTTCAGTTAATCAATTAATCAAAATAATCTCAAGAAGCAGATTAATCTATTATGCAATGATTATTACAGCTAAAATAAGCATTGGCTGCAGCTTTAACTGTATGTCTATAATTTGCTTTAATGAACAACGGAGCCTGTGCACGAGCCATGATTTAAAATAGCTAACACAATTAAACCTACATTATAATAAATAATGATAATCTGAACCCAAGAATTTAATTAGTGGGTAACAGCAAATGCTTTTATCTACCAAATTAAAATCTTCTGCACCCCAGTGTCACAACCACACAACTGCTATAAAGGCCTGCCACTCCTGGATACATTTGTATTTCAAATAATGCAACATGTGGACTGGTCACATGTAGCATGTAGAGAGTGTGTGTATGTGTATGTGTATGTGTGTGTGTGACTCTCTCTCTGTCAACAGGGGGTGGGGGGAGTCAGACCTTCTTTGTGTCCTTGTCCACCAACCAACAAGGTTACTGGAGTTGTTTATGAGTTTCTCTGGCTGAGCTTCAACACCAGGACACAAAAAGTAAGAGCAGCCAAACTAAATGAAGTCTCCCAGAGACTGAATGAGCCTGTGAATGTTAAAGAGAAGTGCTCCCTCCAAAATTGGGTTACTGTGTAGAGTTTCACCCAGACCCAATAAAACTTCATTCTGTCAGAGGTCTTTGTTGTCTTTCCTCAAAAGGTGACAACAAGACTATTTTCCCTGAGTCGCTGGTGGGTGCTAGTTTAAGCCCAAAATGCCATTTCCTTCAGTACATGTGTCAGCGTGGATCATGAAAAGTGTGATATGAGGGTGTGAAGGCATTTTTCTGCTAGGTGCCTAACATGGCTATCAGTGTCAGAGCAGCTGTGTGTGGGTGAGGCCTGGGAGGGGGAGGTTAGCATTTCATTTAATCACTTGATAGTAAAACAATGCCATTCACAAAACAGCTGACGAGGGACGGCTGTCTTGACACAGTGAGACAATAAAAAGTGTTGTCTCATCGGCTCGTATTTCCAGTCCGACTGTTCATTGATCACTTACCATCATAGACAAATTTGACGTTTTCCTCATGCACAGGTGTGAAGCTCTCTTCCTGCTGGTTGTCTGAAGGGAGAGCCGGAGCAGGGTGATGGTACTTCTTACCGTTAGGACGGCTGAATACTATCTTAGGTGCAGGAAGGCTGATGGGGTATAAGAGAAAAACAAAATGTCACAAATTAATCTGATATTTTCTGCAAATTCTGCATATAATATTTGAAGTATCAGCCTTTGGGCTTAAGTTCAAGCATGGTTAGTTGTGTAGGAGTCAGAGATTGAACAGCTGAATGAAGGGCCATGTGCCTACTTGACTTCCTACAAGGTCACACACACACACACACACTGGGTGGTTTAAAGGCAGGAAAAACAACCAAGCAGGCAGACTGTCTGAAGATGTTATAAATCACTCATGCTCATGAACCAACACTGTCCGTCTCAAGCTGATGACGTCCACTGCTGCCAGGACACTGTCATTCACTAACACATGCTTTAAAAAATGCAACTTAATCTGGACACACTAGTAAGAGCACTAAAGTGGATTTCCATTACCAGCAGGAGGTGTTTATATAAATGTTGGACACTTACTCAGGCATATTCCAGGACGTTTGTTTGTGCTTGAAGTCGTTTATTTTGTTGTCAAGTTGCTGAGTAGGCCCTACAAATGACAAAAAGTTCACATTTTACTTACAAAACAACAAACAATTTGTACCAAGTGAATGTTTGCTTGATCTGTGTGTTTGAGTTACAGTTTCATGTCTCACCTGTGCGTCGCTGGGTGACCAGTTTGCTGGGACCTTTTGTAATTGTGTACATCATGCGCAGGAAAAGTCACCTGTAAAATTTGAGTTGGCCCTTTGAAGTACTAAATCCAGTCGGTGCAGATACAGGTTGAGCACGCCAACTGTAAGCAAGGGCACCTTAAGTTAAACACGCTCCTCCAGGATCTGTCGATGAATAAAAGCTCCCTTGATGTGAGAAGAGTCAGTCCTCTCCTCAGCTGATCGGGATGAATTTCACTCACAGGTTGAAAGTTTGATGCCAACGCAAATGTACAGAGCTGACATGAGACTCCACAAGCTGTTTGGTAACTGCGTAGAAAACAGAACCGTGCGCCGCTTTCTTCTGCGCGTAAAACCAGCAGCCGGATCGCATCTCATCCAGAGACCCTCCCCTTCTCACCTGCCGCCCCCCCAAAGTCCAGACCTTTAACGTAACTCACTTTGGTGCTGTAGTGTCCTGCACTTCCCCAATGTCATAGAACCTGAGCCCAGCGTCTGTCATTCATAATTGGACGCACACCGTCGAAGCGCACCACTTCTCCACGTCCATACACGCCTCCCCCGGCGCTTTAAAGAGACAGTGTCCCCGGAGTGTAGGACATTTTTTAACACCAACTAAAGACTGAGGTCCACTATTTTCTTCATAATTCCATAAATAAGGGTTGATTAAATGTCCAGTGAAGTTATCACCTGTTTAATAAATAATGGCTTCCTTTGCTACACATATTCCTGGTTGTTACATAAATAAAATCCTGTCAGATGAGTTCAACTTTCAGAATGAGAATTTATTCAGTGGGGATCATTTGTCTGCTCCTCCATGTGGCCCCCATGTGGCCCCCATGTGCCCAACGTCTCTGTGTTTACAGTACACGCAGGTGAGATCAGGTGCACAGTACAATCACATACACACAACTATGCTTACAATGCAATCGAGCTTTACTAGAGAATATACTGACAGAGAATGTGGTAAATAAAAAATATATATAGATAGAGCCAAAGATACCAATCTGGCCATTAACAGAAATCAACACAAAGCCACTCTAATACTAATACTTTTTCACTTAAAAGGCATTATTGACTTCCATCAGCTGTGCAAACTGGAGTTACATTCTAAATATTTATTTCAGCATAAAGAGGAACATAATATAGAGTATACTCATAATGATTTATCTCTTACTAGAATACAGTACATTCTTAACACTACAGGTAAAAGAAAAGATAAATGTATAGATATTATCTTTGAGAAATAAATTGTTAGAGACAAATGACCAATATCCTTAAATATTATTTACTGACAATATCTTTAAATGTGACTGTTTTTAGGCAAAACAATTAAATTAAATTAAGAGTAAGCATTTCTCCCTCCCTTAAAGCTCTGCAGAGACTTATTTAAAGCAGCATTAGACAATTATGTGAGGAAATGTAAAATTAACAGAAAACATGACTGGAAAGTTAAATGAAAAAATAGTATCTAGGCAAACCTTTTTTTTTCGGTGGATAGTCATTTGGACTCAAGACCTACATTTCTTTCGGTTTTGTCATTATTAATTGTATTTATTATATTTTGTTTTTAAAATTCAGGTAAGAGCCATGATCACAAAAAAGAGGTTTTTTTTTCTGATGATTCATTATGATAGGATTAAAGAGGTATATATTTTGGAGTTATGTAGACTCATTAAACATACACTCACAAGGGATATAGCGGTGATTTTACTTTCCCTCCTTTGGAATATACAATCAGATGTTATTTCAATTCAAACTCTTGTGTATTTTTTCAGTTGTGGCACTTAATGAGTAATGATAGAAGGCAAGTTACTAAACAATCAAGTATCATCATGACATAATATTAACAAGAGATCTACAGTCTATTAGTAAATCAATCTTATGATAGCAGGCATTGTTATGTTACAAAATAGGTCTATTTACACTGATGTTTCTTTACAGTCTCTAAAAGATCAGCACAGAAGGTAGAAAATACCTTTAATGTAACCTAATGCTAATCCCTGGTCCAGGAGAGTTAGAGGTATTGCTGCTGGTAGTAGGGTAAAGACAAGGAAGTATACAGCTGGGTCTTCATGGTTTAATTTATCTGTAGATTTAAAGGGAAATTACCTGTATGCCAGATACGGGTAATAATGTGTTCTTACCTCTACAGTAAATACTATGTATTTCTATAATGCTTTGATTGTTCGATTGCCCCTACAAAGTTATTTAGCACCAAATATCTAGCATCCCTCCACCTTATAATTAACTTCAACTACATATGATCTATTTTTTTTAACATATATTTCAGTATTTTACTTTGAAAGAACAATAAACTGAGAAATGTATTAATTATGTGATTATGTAGTACTACGTCAAATTAAGGAGTTTACAACTAATTTGTAAAATAAAAACGTCATAAAAAAAACACTAGAGATTTGTATCAACCCTGTCTGTGTGTGTGTGTGTCTGCGAGATCCTTCAGTAATGTGGATCACAGTCTTCCAGCAGACTGTCAGTGATGTAACCAATCTTCAGCTGGTTTTGGTAGAAGTCCTTTTCCACAGCAGTGTTAACAATCCAGCCAACCACCTCCACACCTCGCTCTGCCCAGTACTGAACGTAGTCCCTGAGCGAAAGAAGGAACAAGGAAGAAAATACATTTACAGTTCAGTAAATAAGATATGTCGCAATAAGTACATGATGAAGCATAGTGAACATGAAACAGTGTTTACTTATGACTTGGGAAGGGATTCAATAGTATTGATCTGATCACTTTCAGAACTATGAAGTTGATCAGATCAAAATGTTTAAAAGATATTAATCAGTTTAACTTGGAGATTCTTAAATTATACAATCCGGGGACATTGTCTCTTTATATATGTATACAGTTGTATTGTTAATTTCTATTTCAATTGTTTCTCACCCTATTTACTTACGTGTTAGCTGAAGGAATATTGTAGAAATGTTCTCTTTATTTTTGATCATAACTTTAACTTTATTTATCCAAATTTAGATCTTAAAACCAGAAGGGACTCAATTTGACACAAACAGACAAAAAGCCAGCAAACGAGATCAGACAGGGTAAGCATGTAGTGTGTAGGTATGATGGCAGGTTCTGGATTCATTTTAGCCAAGTTTTGAGATGATGTGTAAAGGAATGACAGGAGTCCCTATTGACATGCATTGACATGCACCAATCACATAGCCACATTTTTTGTATGTGTAACATACTTGGCAAATAATTGTTTGTGATTCTGATTCTGATCTGTGTAGACTGAGAAAGACCGGCATTGTTAGCCCTGAGTTTGCGGTTGTGCATTATAACGATAAAAAGATCAAATTCACCTACATTGAGATGAAGTCTTTCTGTACGAGGATGGCAGAGACACCACAGAGTTTCCACAGTATGTGATGGTGGGCCCAGTCCAACAAGACGTCCAGAATCCCCATCCACACCTGACCCGATGTCGACATGGACCGTGAAGTGCCATCGCGAAAGCGGCTCAGTCTCCATGGGCGGTGGATGAGAGCCGTGACCACTTTGGGGTCAGTCTGACGCATCTGTGGGCCGCAAGAGGTCGAAGTCAACAGAATACTGTCAGAATTAGAAAAAAGGGCTCCCTCTTCACTCAGAAGCAGTCTCTTCATAGGTACCTTTATGACAATATGTATGATGGTTGAGGTTAAAGCAGCAACAAACCAGAAATCCACCCTCATTTTATGTTTTAGCAACAATAACAAAAATAGAATTTACAATCAAAGACGATGATTTTCCTTTTTGTCAATCAGTCATATTTTTTGTTACCTTGTAGATTACTTTGGGTTCAAAGGAAGAAACAACACTGGAATTATAAAGGACAGGGAACATCGTATACATCTCATGGAGCACTGATGCAGCCTGGAAAAGAGAACAAATTATTAATATTTCGTAAAAACAGGAGATTACTGACAGAACATTATTTAAATATCCGATAATAAACCATCTTTTTTAAAGAGATTACCAAAGTTAGTGCCTCCTAGAAGGGTCAAAATGTAGGTAAAAAAGATCGTAATCTTAGTGAGCCTCTTGGTAGGAGGCCGTTTCAATTGTAAAGACAGCTAGCTATAACTTCTCTGTATTAAGCATATCTGTAGGCTACAGCCAGCTTACATCACTGTTCCAAATAAGCATGTATCCATGTTTTATGGATTCCTTTTTAGTACCTTATCAGGTTGACCTTTGACATCAAAGAAGATGGTCAGCTGGTGTCTGATGCATTCCTCCACTGCCTCCTGCAGAGTTGGGACCGTCTCTCCACTGAACTTGTCCCTGGAGATGAAATAACTTTCTTAAAGCAACAATCCTGCTGAATCACGCTTTCATGCAAGTCTTTCTCCCTTAAATTTTTGACAACGCAACTGAGAAAAGATACTTTAAATGTTGACATATTTGTGAAGGGCAAGGGCAAGGGATACATCATTTGAAAACTATATTTCTGCACCTCAAACCGTTTAATTACGGGATCTTCACAGATGTCAAATGAAGTACATCTGATGTCATAGACCCACTGTCCTTTTGTTCTTTAACTAAGCATTAAATCACAAGCTCGACTAGCAGCAATTAATGTTTAATATGCAGCTTACTTCAGCCTGTGACGAGCAGCAGCATCCAGTTTCTTAAGTTGGATCAACTGCAGATTGTTAACTGGTCCAGACCCGTTGGTGGTGCGGTCCACAGTCTCATCATGCATCAGTATGGGCACTCCATCGGCTGTGACACTCAGGTCCAGCTCCACTCCAGTTGCTCCGTTTCTACTGGCCTAAAGCAGGACAGCATAGTGGATAGAAGATGTAAAGATAGTATTTCTCTGCAAAATGGAATTCTACTGACAGGTAGAAAATGGTTTTAGCTTGGGGTTGGGAACAACAGGACAAAACAAGTAAGTAATAAGTCTAACACAGTGAGGAGGTATTTAAAAGAAAGGATATATCTTCCATATGTGTGTGCAGTGTGCATTCTCCAATGCAACAGACACATGCAGAGTACAGTAGATGTGCACTGAATGCATATGTGACACTGAGCCTAACTTTCTCTACCCCTTGCTTTTTATAGTAAATGATCAGAAGATTGTTTCACTAATTTCAGTTGTTGACTATTTGTCAGTTGTAGAGGTTCAGTATTGGCGTATTGTAGGAGTTTTGACTAGTTTTGATCAAAATCAGCTCTAAAACGCCAGGTAAGATCAGAAGAAACACTGATCAATTAATATTCCTAAACAATAAAAAAAACAAAAAAATTAACTGAATGTAGGATGGCCTCTTAGCCCGATTACAAAGACCGATCGACCATATAATTCAAAATATAATCATTAGTCAAAAAAGATCCCTAGAGGAAAACTCCTATAGTGTAAATTTAAACTCACTGACAATAAAAAATAAATTCAAGAAAAGACCCACTGGATACTTTGCATGTCATAAGGATGCACATAATTGTCACTAGAACGCCCATGATGGTGCAAACCAGAGGTACTTGTGCATGGTCAGCAATACCAAAGATAATGTTCAGTAGCAGCGAAACAAAATCCAGAGCACAATTGATTATGTCATCTTATCCTCCAATTTAAATAGGGAAGGTTAAATAGGCTAACGGATGAAAATGTGTGAGAAGGGGCTTGCTAGAATAAAAGAAAATCATCCAGAGGTGAAGACACTGGACAGATGAGATGTATGAGTAAGAGTAGAGCGTAGGATGCTAACTGCATGTAGGGCAGTTGCACCTAAAGAACAGCTGACTCAGCACCTTCAGTATGTAAAAAAATAAAATAGAGTGGAGATATTTTTTAAAAGTGTGTTAGGGATTGTAGACTTCTTCATGAATATGGAATCAATTCATAAACAGTTAATTTTCAGAGCCACACATCTGATCTATCAGCTATAGTCTCCCTATTCATTAAGAACTGAAGATGTGGTTCTCAGCTTACACTGCAAAATGGGAAGTCAAAACATGCCAAATCTAAACATCTTAAGCTATCAATATCATTGTTATTGCACATAATCCATCATGGAATTGGCTTAATATTCCTTTAGGGGCTACTTTGCACCTGCAGTGCTCTAGATTAAAACAGAAACTAAATAGTGAGAAATATTCCTTTGGGTGTTGAATATGTAGCCTACATTTCTTCAGCCTAGTACTTAAGCTATATTAGTAGGCCACTAAATAGTCACAGCTCCATGTTTGCATCTAAACAGATGACTGATGCCTGCATGCCACCTCTCTGATCGCCGCCAAGGTGTTCTCCGGAGCGTCGTGGCTGCCTCCGCGGTGCGCCACCACCGGGACGCCGCCCGATGGAGCGCTGGGCCGGAGGACGCGGCCGGCCTGGTCCGCTGGCACCGGAGGAAAACGGAACATCACCATGAAAACATAGAGGAATGCGGTGATTAGAGAGGCTCCGGTGGCGCTCCGCGTCCCCAACACCACCAGCAGAAACACCGCAGAGAAATACACCACCTCATCTCCGATCTGCAGCATCTTAAACAGGCCGGATGAAAAATGTATGTCACGATCGGACCGTAAAGAGTCGTTGTTTAGAAAGATACCATGGATGAAGCTCTGTTGTCATCACCACCAGGTGACTACATGGTAGAGAGCCAGAGAGCAGAACAAACACACATAAAAGATGACCGAGAATATGCAGTTTCGTTTTGTGAATGTGCAGAGGATGGAGAAGAGCGTAACGGTCAATGTCAAGTTAAAAAAAAAAAAATAAAAAAAGAATATATATAGCATATATATTTATTTATAATTATTTATATATAAGCCATATACCTTCCAAAATGACAATCAGTCCATTGTCAGCTGTTTAAATGTAGCTAATAGTGAAGTGACTAGGATAAATGTGTAAAGTACTATTTTCATTTTCACAATTTGTATAGAAACTACCCATGCATATTACTGTTATATAAATTATTTAATGATGGTCACGTTCAATATTTAAAAGATTCCGATTTATTTGAATGTATTCTTTTTTTTTTTTTTTTACCATCTCAATATTTAAGTATTTTTTAACAAAAGAAAAAGAACTTGAATTTTGGAGACAACAAACACACCACAGCTTCTCTTAGACTCAGCGCCATCTGCAGGCAGGGATGGTGAGAGTTTGGGTACAGGAATTCACAAGAGCTCTTATGAGTGTATCACATTTAAAACACAACAACAATGCATCAAACATTTGTTTGTTTTCATTAAAACCACAAATCTGAACCAAAGGAATACAGTTAAAGGAATGAGTGCAGAAAAACTGTTCTTGAACAAATGGTCAGGGACATATTATGCATTAAAAGGGATATTGAAAAGTTCCAACTATAAATAAAAATAATCAGCCATCCACTCATCCACATGAGGGTTAATTAATTTAAGGCAAGTAGTTTCAGTTTAAGGAGAACGAGTCCTTAAGTGAAAAATGCTCCATCGTATTAATAACAGCATGTTGTTCGAGGTTGTTCATCAATGTTGTCCAATTAAAAGTGAGGGAGTACTTTGAATTAAGGCACAGACTTCATGTCACTCAGGACACTGTGCTGTGTTCTCTGTGGGCAGTGAGCTGATGTGCTGGAGCAGCTGGTCGCAGTAAAGACGACTCCGCTGTTGGTCTCTCACTGCCTCCACCTCCCTTCTCAGAAGTGCCGGGTGGACCGAGCTGCCTTTCTTCAGAATCTCTGGAAACACACAAGCAGATACAGTCGGCACTCAGGATAAGAGATGAAAGAGGACACAATCAAATAGAAGCTGAAATACTCAACGTTCTGCATAAATATCCTCTGCAGTAACCAAAGTTTCGACATTAAAAGCACACAAAAATGTATTGACTTCTCATCTTACTCTCTACCAGAAAGCCAATAAACTTATTGCCCAAACTATTCCTTGAGCATAATCCCTCAGCGGAGACCAATTTAACTCCAGGTATGGAAGCTTGTGACTTTAAGATTAAATGTATTGATGGTCTTATCATCCTATTCTTCTACAATGTTGCTTTTGAGAATCAATCAGGTCAATTTCTCTCCATAAAACATGTAACTAGAGGGTGGAAGAGTTTCTCTAAAATTCAAATGCTCAGCAAAAATGACTTTATTCACATCCAGGCACATTAACCTAAGTTTACCATAGATCTTGAATGAAGTTTTTAGTTTCTAACATTGTACAGGCTGATAGATACTCTCTTGATTTGAGGATTTTTGTAACAAAGTCAAAAAGCAGTTACAACGCCAGCAGATGGCAGTGATGAACTACAACACATGGACTCTACAACTCACACATTGTCTGTGCAGGTGCCCTTTTCTTCCACCGAGAGGCAATAATCCTCTGTTCAATTATTCTACTGTTCCCACACCTTCTGCTGATTTTCAGTAGTATATTGAATTACTTGAATTGCCCTCAATGGGTAAATGCTTCGGAAACCACAATGCAAAAGTGCTCTTCCAGTGGTGGCATGCCATCACGCTGGATGAGTCAGCTCATGTAAACTCATCATCCGATACCCGCCTTTGTTCTTCAAGGAGATGGAGGGGATTTTTAGCTTTTGTGTATACTGTACTCAGATGGGATGGAGGTGGGGTGGTGGGACTTTAAATTCAAGGAGAACAATGACGACTTGTGAGAAGTGAGCTATACCCGTGCCAACAGTCTGCGTGATTGAGCAGGTAGCAGCCGTGCTGCCAGGACGGCAGGATTATCACGGTGGAGGACTAGAAGAGTGAGAGAAGGAGGGATGAGAGGGAGATGGGGGTAACTGTCCATCATGCTGTCAGGACATGCTGCACAAATCAAGCCACTTCACAGACATGCGTTTGAAATCCAAGAAGCATAAGAATGGGATCTACTATTAAAGGAACAAAGAAAGATAGAGAGGAAGAAAGAGTGCGAGGAGGAAGAAAAAAGAGAAAGCTTCAAACAGAGCCATGCATGAGAGTGAGGAATGCCTCCACATTTGCGGCGCAGGCGGTTACGGGTGCTGTCAGATACAGTCGATCACTCAGCAAGATATGAGGTCATCTCATTTCACAAAGAGACTCCGAGCTGTCTAGGAATCCACTGCACTTCATGGAGATCACAGTTTAAGGAACTTGACTACACACAATGGCTCATTTTTGTATCTTTAAACTGTTTGGGCAAGATTTGCTAAAACACTCTCTGAGGCAGATAAACAGTTATTATGCATTTCTTTCATTAGTTATGCATTACCAACATGTTTTGACATGAGAACTGTTTAACTCAACAAATAACTTAGTGACTTAGTTTCGTCTGGTAACAGACAATTATGTTTAAAGAATAATAAAATACTTTTATCAACTGTCAACAAATCCCATGAAAAGATAAAACAAATTACAGTGTGTCTCTCAACACCTTCTGACTTCCCTTGCCTATCTTTGAATCTCAAACCCAAATCCATTTGTTCCCACTAAAAAGGGAAATCTTTTAAAGTAAATGGGTCACAAATATATTGTTTGTATTGTTATTTAAAAAAGAAACAAAGAAAAGGGGATATAATCTCTTAAAACAGCTCGGCACGTATAGTTTTTAGCAAATGTTACTGAAACTGAATTAAATGCATGTGTTCAGGGATTTTTTTTTTTTTTTTTTTTTACATGCGAGTTCAGTGCTCTAGGGCGTATTTACAGTAGGACAGTGTATGTGGGATCAAATTGAGAGTAAACTATAAAGCTCATGTTCATCTTGATAAAGGAACATGTCACCCAGTGCAACAGTGTGGCTCATTAAGTTTTTTTAGAAAACAATTGAGCTCTTCGACACAGAGGAATAAGATCAATCATTGACATCGGTCAAACCGACGATACTCGTTAGCAGGATCAATTCAATAATGGCTTTGGTCTGAAATATAACCAGAATTATCTTTTGCCTAGTATCAGTTTTGGTGAGTAACTTATTGCCAGATCATGAGTTGAAGATAAATCATATCAAGCATCAGTTGAGACAACAGAGAAAATCTAAAAATGATCCCTTTCATGTTTGAACTGGAACACACAGAATAACAGTATAGTTTTTCAAAGCAAATTCTGAACGTACACAGGCACAAAAAAGCAAAATTATTCAACTGCAAGAAATACAGATATACAGTATGTGGGCGAAGGCCGGTTCATGAGTTGATTTACATGTGTTATTCTGCCTTCTGCAGTCAAGGTTACGGACACTCTGATAACCAATGGCATCAACAGAAATGCTTATTGTCCTTGGAAGGCTTTCAAAAGCTGTCTTGCAGCGCTAGAATTCATGGTATGAAAACTATTGCTCCATCTGGTGAGTGTGTGAATGCCCTCTCGTCTCCTCTATGTGTAGCAGTATGAAGATGAGAGATCCCGTAGAGAGGCCTCTCTGTGCTGGCTAAGGCTTCAGCCCTCACCTGCATCCTGTCAGAAGTAATGACAGCTAACATCCATGAGAGTGGGAGAGAGTGGAAGTCCAGAGGAGCTGAGACTTGGTTACACACTGCAGGAAAAGCCACTCAGACTTTCCACTGATAAATCAATAAACACAGTTGTGAAGCAACAGGTTTGTCTGAAAACACTGAGTATGAGGTGAGGAATTACGACAGACAGATAAAAGATGGAGGGATTAAGTGGGATAGATATGGGGTAAGATTTGGATAGGTGGTGAGGGGAGGGGGGTCCCATGTGGTTGTCATTAGCTGTTCTGTGTTGGAAAGGGATATTTTGTCGAGAGGCAGAGATTTGAACACAAACAGCCCAGTCTGTCCCAGGTGCACTGGCAGGGGAGAATCAGATATTAGGGCTCACATATTGACCTGTGAAGTGTCTCTGTCAGGTGGGCGCTTATCCATATCTGGATCTTGTGTTTTCGCTTGAGGGGCCACCTCCCATTCAGCCCCTAGGGGCTTGCTTTGGCAGGAGGTATTGCTTTAGCTGCTTTTTGTGATAAACTGTGTGAAAAAGAAGGAGTGCTTTTGAAATAAAGTACAGGTGGAATCTTCTGGCAGCGAGCCAGGCAATAATCTAGCGTTTGATAGAGGATACCCCTTATTCATCTCATCCTTCTGTGAGTGTCTCAAAAACAGCAGGCTGGTCTGCAGATCATCATGGCAAAACTCTGCTTTCATCATCACTTCACTTTTACCATCACCATCTTTACTATCTGTATCAGCTGAATATGTTCATCAGATAATTATGTTCATAAGGTCCTTATCACATAGTCATTTCAAACCATATACAGTATACTGTATACACATGACTGACTGTCAACAATGCATTAAAGGCCAACTATAAAAAAGTGTTATGATTAATAGTCAGGAATCATAAAGTGTTCATGGAAAAGATTACGGTGCATTCCACATGGAGTAAATCTTTTTTTAAGATCCTGACTACTTATTCATTTCTACACACAGCATTATGGGGCCATGTGCATATCCTCCTGTTAAGCCCTTACCATCAACTACCTATCAACACTCCATCCTCATCTCTGAGGTTGCCGTTTCAAAATACCCCTTCCAATCTTACCGAGCACTTTGTCCCGGACTGATCCGTCAGGGTCATCCAGATGCAGGACGAGCTGCTGGAAGAGGAGCTGCAGATGAGCAGCACAGAGCTCAGGGTTGTAGTCATTGGTTAGGCTGGACAGCCACAGCCCGAGGGCCTGCAGGGCAACGCTGCGCACCTCATCACTGCTGTCGTCCAGACGCTTCAGCAGCACTGTGGAGGACAGACACCCGCACACAGAAAATAGATAAAAAAACAAAACAATCTTAACAATTTATTTGTTTTGTGGGTAAACTACTGTTTTCTATATCTTCATTATAATCCAAGCCAATTTAAAGGATTTATTTTAATGCCACATTTCTTTCACCTGACGTCAATTATTTAAAATGCGGGCAGACATAAGTTAAGTAAAATGTTTCCCCATGCATTAAAAGTGACATGTGGTTTTACTGAATTAATTGTAAAGTGTACATTTCAGCAGGCAGTGTGACAAAATGTAGTTAATTCATTTCTGTGTGCGTTCTACACCTACCGGGATAGATCTTGTTGAGGGCCTCTGGGTGCAGATCGGTTCCTATGAGTCTGAGTATGGCTGACAGAGAGCGACAAGCCAACAGTCTGCCCATCTGAGAGTCTTCTTCCAGGGCTGATAACACCTGTGGACTCAGTTTCTCTTCCAGACACAGCAGCTGCACACAGAAAAGGCATAGACCAGCTGTCAAATCTACTAAATGTTAAATAACAAGCTCAATATCTCCCCATATGTGTAATACAATTTGATCTCACTTAAGGAAATTAAAGGATTAAAGGAGATTAAAGCAGTTTACTGAACAGTGTTTTTGTGCAGCTTAGTGATGAAAAAGGCAAAGATTTTTTTTTAATTTAAACTTACTAGAGTGACTGCTTTGAACCTGTGTAGTCAGGACCACTTATTTTAATTTCAAAAACCCTTTCAAAAAAGTGTGATTCCATTTAATTTACACCCCTTAGTTATCAACAATGAGAACTAGAAAAGACGAGGCTCAATAGTGAAAGTGACAACCCGTCCCAAGGAAATTTAAAGAACAGTTTCCATACTTTTCTTCAATTATTTACATTGATGTATGTGTTTCTTTGTACCGAAGTGAAATATCACCTTAAGCATGACAGATTCACATCAGGTCTGGATTAGTTTATGGACTCGGGCATGGAGCCCAACTTCAGAAGTACAGTGTAGACCGATGTTTTCATCACACCAACAGATGAGAAACAGAGGAAATGGACAAACAAGGTGAGGCTGAGCACACAGACCCACAAGCCAAGAGGTAATGGCTAAACCCTCTGTCAGCCCGTCTGTTTGCTATCGAAACCGTGCGGGCAAAACAGTAAAAAAAGGGAGCGAGGGAAGACGGAGGGAATGAGACAGAAAGAGGAGGACAATTTGGCAGAGAAGAGATCCGGCATTACATCAGTGACGATATGAGTGTGCCAAGTGTAACTAGAGCTGCTAATTGTTTTCACAGGGAGTATTGAGGAAACAATGTCCTCCTAAATGAAATGCTGTTTGATGTGCCCGTGGAAACAACACATAACCTCATATTGTTTTAACCATCTGGACATGTTGTTTTAGCTGTAACCTAAATCCGAACCCAATTTCTGAACCCCCACTTGGAAGGTACCAATGCCCTGGTTATACAACACTTTTCCAGATTTTTTTATTCTTGTGAGGACGTTTGGTTGCCATTAGATATTAGAAGTTGGATCACGCAACTACACCCACACCAACGCTCACATTGTCCCCCAGCTGTTTGCTTTGCCTTGTAGTTAAAAAAGCGTGAATAGATTAAGTGTGTGAGCCGGTTTAACCTGGTAACTCTGCACTCGCAAGGGCAAACAGCCATATGTGTGAGTGTGTGTGAGCACAAATACTGTAACTGGGCACATGCTCGGACAGGCAGGTGCAAGGGCATGTCCCGGTAATAGGTCCTACGTACAACAAGGGCCCAGAACAGGGGAAGCACTGTTCCTTAGGGACAAAGGTATGTGAACCCGCTTGCCCCCTCGTACACCTGCTACCTGCCGTGGCCAACTCTTTCAGCCAAGCGGAGAAAGACGGTGGATGATATATTTTCCTAAATGACCAAGTGGGACCGTCTATTTGGATGTGAAATGAATAAAACAGAAAATCTGAAGTAAATGTCCACCCCTAGTGGATTTAAAGAATGCACTACCACATCTTTTCCTTTACAGCTGAATCAATAAAAAGTGTTTCTGCAGATTGGAGATCAGTAGTACGTACTACTTGGGACCTTTTATATCTGCTGCTCACTTCCAACACTCATCGGTCCTTTTGCACAGGTGGGAATAAACCCCTGTTTGTCATATGTGCAACGCCCATGCAGCATTTTTGTGAGTGTATGTACCTGTCCTGGTGTGATGGCCCCTCCGTGCAGCAGGGCCAGCAGACAGCTGAGGGCTGAGGTGCGGACGGCAGCAGCAGTACGACCTGCACGCCAGACCAGGTTAGGAAGCAAGACGTCACACAGGAACTTCTCTGACTCATCACGGAAAAGCCTGGAAGGAGCCAGAGAGCAAAGATATTGAGACAGAAGCAGGTGCTTAGGGGTGCAACATCTGGGTGTCCTCTTTTCCCTTCTCCCTCTCTTTTCCATGCGGGCGTAGGCCCTCTTACATCCTGTCAAACACCACACTACCACTGCCCTTTCGCTCCAAACAACTCCACTAACTCTGTTGGATGCCTCTTGCCTCGGACTGTTCAGCTGGTATCACAACAAACTTGCCATGACATAAGTTTGCTAAAATGTGCTGTAATGTTTCAGTGCCAGTAGGGGGAGACTATGTTCCACTAATACAGCCATGACTGTGTACTGCTGCGCTTGTTCAGTCCCTTCATCTTGACAGGTGTTGAAAGCTCATCATAAATGAAGCCAGGAGATGGAAAGACATTTTTCCACATAGAAGGGATCATGTCCAAAAGAAAAAAAAACCTTTATCTTGCATGTCTGTGCATACACACATATTTCCAGGGATTTTTGTCTGTACACCTCGTAGGTCTCTACACAGTGAAGCTATCTGCACTTCTGTGTTGGTCACAAAGCAACTGCAGAGCAAACAACAACCTCTCTCACAGCACATCACAGCAGAAAATGTACAGCTTATCCAGTAAATGAGTTTGTCATAAAGTAGGACCGGGCAGTGATTCAATTAAATCGGGTCATCAGATTTCACCGGAAGTAATGTTCAGCTCTCATCATGCATTTTGTCTACAAATGTCAGTTATCCAAATAACTGATTTAAACTTAATTCCATAGTAAAGTGTTTGACAAGTGTAAAAAATTATTTGGTTCCATATATTACATAACACTGGAACCCAGTTATTTTGAACATCCTCTGATTTCTTCATGGATGATTATGCATACATTTGCCATATCTTCATATATGAAGAGATTTTGATTTTGTCCATTCCTTCCTCAAGTCTTGAAATAGTTACTTACTTAAAACCGAATAAATGATCTGCCAATATGTTGAGGTGAAGTCATGTTTCAGGAACACACAGTCATTTTTGATACATGCACAATTGGATCTGCCTCATTTTGTCTTGTTGTATGTTATCTTATAGCAATTTAAGGGAAACCACATGTGACATTTTTTGGTTGTTTTATGTCTTGAAAGCTGAAATTAAGATGAAAGACTTTTGCAGTTCACAAATGCCTGAGAGCACACACTCTTATCTCCCTTGTAAGTGGCAGAGGATTTTTGCCTGCCACATTCATGGGAAAGAGGATGAACTTTCATTTCTCACACATCACCTTCTACTTAAATTTCACATACAGCTTTTTAATCACAGCATGGAAATCCACATGAAACAAAGACATTATGTCTATGTCTGTGTGTGTGTGTGTGTGTGTGTGTGTGTGTGTGTGTGTGTGTGTATGTGGATGAAAGGAATTTATATGTACACATGCTTACTTTCCCTTTCTGATTATTTCATAGCGGAGCTGTCATTATGTTATTTTGGTTGTAGAACAAAGAGAAGAGTTTTCTGTATGACTATCATTGCCCTCTTGATGACATATAGCGTGTGTGTGTGCGTGTGTGTGTGCGTGTGTGTGGGCTTCAATCTGCTGAGCAAGCTCAGGCCATAAATCATGAATGGAGGGATGAGATGAGTATGAATGGAAATATTATGGCAGACTGCACCGCACGGCCCCATATACAGTAAGTTAACATTTGTTTGAAAGCTTTAGAAGGTGTAATATGATTTCTGTCTTCTGATGGTCCTGTGATTACCGGAGATAAAGCTGAGGAATGAGAGAGACAGTTAGCAGCACAGGTGGCCACGCTGGGAGACAGAGGCTCCTTTTGTCTAAAATTCACTGGATGGACAAAATAATATGATGAAGGCTGAGAGCAAAGTTCCAATTTCAACGTTTTTGGCAAAGGTGGCACAATGTTTTGGCTTAGGAAAACTTCCTGTTGGTTATACACATTTTTCACTGACAAGGATATTAGTTTGTCTTATATTCTTTGAACTGCTGCCAGGCTCATGCCAAAAGCTATCCCTCATATTAGCCAATAGAAACACCTCCCAACCCTTATGGACCTTTTTTACTGTAGGGTTACGGTTATTTACACCCTGCACAGATGTCTCCATGGCAACCCCATGGTTGGGGTTTTTCTCTGTGATTGACAGCAGCAGCTGCTATGCTCGCTGGGACCCGGTGAGGGCCTCAGGTTTAATGCATTCCCTCAGATTAGGGCTCTGAGCCCGGCCTGGAGGCTGGACAGCTGAGGGCTCGGAGGGAACCCTGGATGTTGAGAGTGGAAGCAGAGAGGAAAAACCCACAAGCGGAAGCTTCTCTCTGCATGTCAGACATCCATCCTATGGTTCTTCATTCTCTTCTGAGATAGTCTAACCGATACTCCCAAATAAACCATGTTTACACAAATGGGACTCCTTACAGTCTATGTGGTGTTTGAAAAGGGGTTTATAATTTTTTTTATGTATGATGAACTGTATCATGCCTGATATATACCCAAATCATCATCTGCCTGAATTTACCGCATATCCTAAAGAAGCTGATGGGGTTACACCGACCTCATGAAAATTACACTATTATGTTTTTTTTATGTGTGTTTCTAATTATGATCCCCAGTGGGTGCGGTACTAATTTGCAGGTTAATGTGAGGTTTAGTCTAAAAATATGAGCTGAGCTAATAACGATGACTTGGAAAACTCCGACTAGACAAACACAAACAACTAAAGCCTAAAGTAACTGATGAAATGGCAGAAAATGAACCTGCAATTTAGCTGTTATGTGTGTCTTTTTTTCCACTCTCTGTGTGTGTGTACGTGTGTGTACGTGTGTGTGTGTGTGTGTGTGTGCGTGTGTGTGTGTGTGTGTGTGTGTGTGTGTGTGTGTGTGTGTGTGTGTGTGTGTGTGTATGTGTATATCGAGAGGTTATTGTGTGCATAGTATGTGCGCATGTGGCCCTCTCACCCCTTGGAATCCAGTGTGTTGGTTGCATCCAGTAGCAACTTAGCAAGCATTGTAAAGATGCTCATCCTCATCTCTGGGTCTCTGTCCGGTTGAAGGCAGTTGTACAGCAGGGGCATCAACTGGCTCACAAACTCCCCAATCATTGGACCTATAACACACACACACACACAGTTTTGCATTGCTGGTATTGGAAGAGTTTTTTGAAAAAGTTTATAGTACATACAGAAGATATATATTGCACAGGGGGAGAATAATAATAATAATAAGCAACATAGGTCACCAACCTGAATTGAACCAGGATTGTTGCAGCTATATGCATCTTAACAATTAGGCTTTCGGATGCCTCTACTATTGTAATATGATAAAGACTGAACCTAGTGTGTTCACCTGAATCCTAGGTCTTCCTTTGCCACTTTACTGGGGCAACAGTCAAACGACTTAAATTAATTCAGTAACCACTCATTTTCAGTCCAACCACTCAATACTTAACTAATCGTTAAAAACTGTAGTGTTTACTTTTCGGATCGAAGAAACTTTCATTCAGACATTTTGTTTATTAACCTAGGTCCAGACTCCAGGCAAACCCTTAAATGCGAAACAGGAAAAGACCCACATAGACTGAAGACTTTTTATGTTTAGTACAGACCAGAGGGCTTGTTATTGAGACCTCAATGTACTGGCAAGACAGTGACACAGTGCTCCGAGGAACTGAGACATAAAAGGGTCTTTGTGTGACAACCACTTCAATACAAACACTCTATTACAGGAAAAATAAGAAACTCACAGAGCAAATATTCCCAGTTATACTCATGCCCACACAGCCACCCACCAACCGTCTGACTTCATGTTTACAGAGCTATATATAGTAATCTGGGTGTTAAGAGTGATAACAGTGTCCATGCTCTGTTTGGACTCAGAGGAGACAGAGGAAATCCTGAGACTGCCCGAGGGTGGCAACCAATGTAAGAAAGAGATAAGGGAAAACCGGGCGAGAGACTCATTTTATCCGATGTGGATATCTGTGTGTCATTTAACAAGCGAGACATTGCCACACACAATCTACGGATATGACAAGGCAGCAGTAGGACAGATCACTACACTAACAGACCTCAGTCATGTTTACAGAGACTGTCAACATGTATCCTGTCCTTTAGCAAGGCACTAAAACCCAAGCAAAAAGAAAGAGAGAGAGGGAGAGTGCTCCAGTTTACACACAATGGACCAGACATTCTCACACCAGCTGAAGGACAAAAGACTGTGAGGAGGATATGAGAGGGCAATAATTATTCCTGTCTCCACGAACACAGTGTGAGTGTGTGAGGAGCTGATGAGCAAGCAAAATGACCAATCCTCAGTTGTCAAATTAACTACCGTCAATTGTTCAGCGGAGGGCCGATTTCCCCGAATCATGTGAACATCAAAGAAAGCAGCAACACGCTGTCTGTCTGGCTGGCCGTAATAAAGTCCTTGGGTCATGTTAATAGACCAAAGATCAGAAGAAATGAAACCAAGGGAAGCTTAGAGCAGCATTCAACATGCCACACACACACACACACGCACACACACACACAAAGAAAGAGCTTCAAAGTAGCCTTGATCCAGGGTAAGGTCAAGAGCAGGCGGCTGTGGTGCCGTTTGATGTAGTGACCTGCATGGGGATCACTGAGTGGACTTAGAATGGACTGGTCAGTTAGCCGTGGGACTGTGTGTGAGACTCTGTGTGTGTCGGGGGGGATTAGAGGGGTACCCAGCTGCCCAGTCAATTAGAAAGGGAGAGGAGGGAGGGAGACAGAGATGGAGATGAAAGTGTGGTACATGGAGGTGCTGATGATGGAGGATTATATGGTAAAGAGGGAGGTAATGGGAAATCTCAGCACCAAAGACAGGGTCACAGCTTTTTAACCTACTAACCCACCGCACGCAAACACACACTAACCTCTCTAGACTGAGACACTATGACTGACAAACAGAGGGAGCAACAGGGATTTACTAAAGTCAGAAAGCCAACTGGTGATAATGACAGTCCTGTTTTGTTTTATTATTTATCTCCTGTGGGTATGTTTTACCATGAGCCTCTTTGCTTGGGTAACAGAAATGTTTCCACTGTGTCTTTGATTAATGGTCATTGATGGGCAACATCTTGTAGAACAACAATGGAACAGCACGCATCAATTGGGGCGTTAAGCAATAAATCATACTAAAATCGGTATGATTTATTGATTGACACCCCAATGAATGGATGCACCTTAAATACTGCGACATTTGACAGCCCTCATATCCATCAAGTGGTGCTGACAATTGCCCCGAACACCATCAACACTTGCATGTCCAACTTTTGATGCCGACATACCTCTCAGGAGTAGTGTGCGAGTATATGTAAATATAGTTGAGGCTTTTTGCTTCTTCTATGAGTGCAGGTGCTAGAAAATAATACATCTGGACACATCCCAAACAATTTCAAGAAACTATCTGGATTCTTTGTACAAGAGAGAATCTGTGCTGCTGCTTTGACAGCTGCTGGTTTTGATGTGCTGCCTCAATGATGGATCATGTATGAACAGGAAAACAGCTTGACGCTTAAAATATGATGTAACACGTGTCCGAACAAGTTTTGGAAAGAATGGCTTCACAAACTATATTATGCAGTAATGTTCAATAAAACATGATCTAGATTAAATAGTCTCACCAACGAGTTGAGGTGAGCTGGAACCAAAGAGCATGTTCAGACTGATGACTGACATAGTGATTTTCCCATCATTAACAGGTCATTTGACATACCAAATTCTCGATACCTTACTGGAAATCTTTGACCATCATTGTGTCTCTATATGTGCAAACTTCAGCACCTGCTGTATAATTTGGCAATGTCTTGTGCACATTCGGGCTTCACTTCTCACCTGATTGTGTGACTATGATATGCAGTTGAAGTCTCTGTGGGGAGTAACTGGACCAGGTGTTGACAGAGCCAGATAGCCATTCCAACAGCTGGCCCATATGTTGTCTATAAAGCTCCATCGCTGAGTCCAGGCCCTGCACCTTACTCAAGAGCTGTACACTCTCCAAGGCCTACAGGAGAGAGGGATAGGTGGAACAAAATCATGTCAACACATTTATTTTTTTTACTTGCATTCTTTTACATAAAATCATTTGACTAAGTGACAGAGAATGTTTGGGTAGGAGAAAGGCCAAATGAAGAGTTGATGAAAAAAAAAAAAAGTGATTATGTGTTCAAGTTCAACAATTACAGCTGTTTTCTTGTAATTTCAGGAATTCTTCGGGTCACGCTCACACGGGAGGACCAAAATTATCATGTGAATCCATGGGAAGAACAACACTGCAGACATGACAAGGTCTTACACATTAAACCACTTAAAAACAAAACCCCAGACAGATACACAGGATGTCACAAAGGCAGAGGAATCGACAGAAACACACGCACACAAATCGCCACTTATGCACATACACACACCAATAAAACGGAGCTGGGAGGAAAGGGCGGGAATGAAAGATAGCAGAGTAAATAATTAGCTAACTCTTCAGGGCAGGGGAACTGACCTTTAGGGCACTTCATAGTTCCCTTCATAGTCCCTCAGGGATTGACAGGGACAGAGACAATGTCTGAGTCACAGATTGGCCCCTTCAGAAGAGAGCTAGACAACTCTGAGCTGTCCACTGATGGGAAAGACGTGCCCCTTTTCAAAAAAACACAAAAACAAGTTCCGCTTTTCCTCTGGTTCTGGGAATACCCAAGGCCATTCTCACCCTCCCTCTCTTTTTCTTAATCCATTCCTTCGCATCTCTTCTCTAACACTGCTCCAAGTCTGAACATATACTCTGATGCAGACGGACATAAACACATAGTCACACTGGTGGCCCCTGTGGTGTCTGGTAAGCATTGCCAATCACTTCCCGCTCTCCTCTCCCTGTCATTAGCCTCCTTCAGCGACCAGCAGTTAAGCGATGCGCTGGCCTGAGACACTGTTGGCTTCACTTGTCACTGTTCCTGTTTGTCCCTTTGCATTTAGAGGCTGACCATGACATGCAAGCTTGTTACTTGCGTATTGCTTGGCTGCTGTGGTCTGAGGAGGCGTTATGGAGCCACAAATGGGACTGGGCCGATGACACACACCTGCTAAGAAACACAACTCACCTCTCTCCATCTGTATGTTTCATCTATTTATGTCTGTCTTTTTCTCCACCTTTCACCCGCCTCCTTTCACCCAGGACTGGATTTAAAGTTCCACTCCAAAGGTGCAATTTCAGCTTCCCTGACTAAGTGGGTAATCATACAGTTGGCCTTGCCCACTTTGAACTCGTACAAATGCTGACATTCCTCAAATAACTGTCTTGCTTCATAAAACCTCCTTACCTTTCTAATAAAAAAAGGATGGAAAACTACAATCGAAGGGGTAAAAAAGGGCCATTTCAAAGTAGAATTTAAGAACTACTCAGGTGAGGTGATAATGATGATTTTATTTTTTATCTTGTCTTTCTTTTACTATGTCTCTTGTGTGCACTTTACCCTATGCTGCTGTAATCCTGCAAATTTCCCCGCTGCGGGACTAATAAAGGATTATTTTAGCTTAAGCTGGTTCCCCCATGTGTAACAAAGTGATGGAAGAGCTGCAGAGAAGAAGTATCTGGGATTACATCTTCCAACTGTTGAGTTGTGTTTTCTCACCTTTTCGCTGAGACGTGGCTCAGTGGAGAGACTCTGGACAGTGACCAACACCTGCAGCAGCTGCAGGCTAACTGAGCCGCGGTCTGACTCACACTGACGCAACAGCTCATCCACGCAGGCCAACAACTGCTCCAAGTACACAACCTGGAAAAAAAGAGAGATATATTATAAGATCGTCTTGTCTGGCTTTGAACTGATGTGAGCAGTATTTGTCTTGAATGTTCAGCCTGCTTATCAATGAAGCAAATCAATCCTCACAATCTCCTTTTTTCACAGAGTGGGAACTTTCCATCTCCAGACATGAATGTGTGTGATATTGCTGTCACTTGTCAGCCAGTGTTGTGCTGAGCTCATGTTTAGACAGAGACCTGCGGCTCAGGCTAATTTCTATGCCATCACTGGGATCATGGCCCCTTTTCCTGTTTTCTCGAAGCCTGTCATTAGGGCTGGATGAGAGGGGAGGGTGGAGGTTTGAGGGGGATATGGAAGGTAAGGTAAGTGTGTGTGAGTGAGTGAGGGAGGGAGAGGGGGAGAGAGAGAGAGAGAGAGAGAGAGAGAGAGAGAGAATGTTTTTTTAATATATGGAGGGTTGAGAGCCGGTTAAGCGCCCTCCAGGTGTTTACTTTGGTCCGGTGATGAGGAGTTGGGTGTTGAGGGGGACTGAAGTGATTGTGAGTAATAAATACCCAATGCAACCCTTCAGATATGCTCCATCGCTCAAAACACACACCCTGATAAATACCAGAGCTCAATCACCAGGGGGCACACTATCAATTTCACAAGGTTTAATGTGGAAGGAAAACAAGTGTAGTGCCAATTAAAGATGCTCGGTGCGTTAAAAAAAAGGCAGGAGCTACGGGACTTCCAGTCTGCAAGGCAAATGTGCAAATGTTTTCATTTGTGTTGAGCACACACTGGAAAAAGCTTGTTATGTGTATCTTAAATCCAGGATGTCATTTATGTGTGTAAACACATTTCCTCAGGCAGTCTGAGGCTAAACTTAACATCCCTGCAGCCCTGAACAACCTTTACTTGCAGCAACAACTTCAATGCACTTTGCACCCCAGTTTGAATGTGTTCATGCAGTCATTGATGGGGGAAATCCCTGCCTATGGCCAAGAAATTCATTGGCACAGAAACACATGAGGAGTTCCAGGGAGGCAGTAGTGGAAATAACTTGCAAACAGTGGCAGACACACACATTAGCGTACACATACAGGGACACGCATATTATACATGTGCAGAAAAACAGCCATTAGGGCTGGCTGGGCGAGAAACAGAAAGAGGGAGAGCGGAAAAAGTGCTGCGCTGTAATGACAAGGTGGACACCTGGAGCCAGGCAAGATACACCTGGTTTCATTGGCCTGGGCACGCTCCAGGGGCCTCGTTACGCAGTGTGTGTGCATCTGTCCACCACTGGATACACTCACACAGACACACAGACACACACGCACACGCACACACACGACTTCACTTTAAGGAGCCATACCAGAAGATGATTCCTATCCAGTAGGGAGCTCAACCCCCCCAAAGCTACTGATGTTGCTACGGCAACAGGAAAACAAACACTGGCGGTACATGGGATGTCAACCCCTTGTAGTCAGGTAAAGTTTGCTATGCTGCCTTTCCTCTCCTCTCCTCTCCTCATCTGTCATTCAGTGGAGAGGGGAGCAATATTCAGCTATCATTCATGACAAAAGGCAGGCATGCAGGAGACATGCTGATGTATGACAGCATATGTATGTTCAGCAGAACACTGGTCGTTGTGACACCAGTGCAGAAGTTTCTCCATGCATAGACAAGATGAAGAGACACAAAGCCTTGTTTTCTCCCGGTGCTCTTGCTGACCTGTTCCTTAAGGCTACTGTAGGTCAGGCCCTTTTTCACAAAGTTACACCAAGACCACATAATTACTGTTAACAAGAAAATCCACTGTCAGGCCCCATCTCTAAGCCTTTCTTCCTCTCTCTTGGTATAATCTTTACCAATTACCCCAGCCCTACAGATAATGTGATGCACCCGTCACCATGGCAATCCACAACACAGCGACACTCAGCTGTGTAAATTGTGTGTGTGATGGTGGGGATTTGTTAATCCTCTGTGGAATACCCCTTTTAAAAGAAACCTGTATGCGATGCATAAGCAAACGCCATCATATATCTAACTACAGAGGGTCCCTCAGATCTTTGTGGCTTCTCTAACCACTGACTCGCTTTTGATTTTCCCTCAAACCCTTGACATCATCTTCAATTTAAGACCGACACTTTTATTTTTCTCCGAGCATCTGTCATTTATTTTTGTAAGCAGTCTTTTTCTCCTTCTGGAATAAAGAAAAGAAAACAGGGACTTGAAAGAGCCGGCGAGGTTAAGTTGCACAGAAGTATCATATATCAGTTTAAAATCTTCATCTTGTTCCCAAAACTCCCAACGGAGCCCTGCAGTTCCCCCTGCCTCTGTTCACTTTGAAGATTATTTATATTTAATTTCTCAATAAAGATAATACAAGGGTACTGAGTCTGCTACTTTCCATGTCTACATTGTTTGTGTGCATACAGGTAATTAAACCACTGTCAAATATGAGTAAATCATGAAGGATCTAAGGGCTAACAAACTCTTTGGATTGAGCAGCTGTTAGTTAGGAGAGTTCACAATATTCTGGGTCAGCGTTTCAGCACAAGGAGAAAGAAGTAGAGAGGGATGCAGGTGCTCCCGTCTCCAGTGGTGTTATTTAAAGCTACACAGTGATCTGGCACTGCTCCCTGCTATGAACCCTGCCTGTTGTCAAAGAATGTTGCAGGTGCTTTGTCTGGGTTAGCTCTTGAATCCCAACGCTTCATGCTTTTCCGTCAGAAACAGAGACAGACAGGAGGACAGAGGAAGATAGATGGTGAATCGGAGCGAGGGGCAGCAGAGGTCTGCCTCCATCTGTGTAAAAATGTGTGACCGTCCCGTCCTGTTAGTTTTATCTCTGGTTGACCCCGCCGGATAGCAACGAGGGAGGACAGAAGGGGGTCAACTTCCCTGCCATCTATCACTGGCCTTGACCAGGCGGGCTTTGAAATTTCAGGGATTCTTTTAATTCTGTGGATGAACTGCAGTCGGTATGGAGACCTTGCACATGGCTATAAAAGAAAACAAAGGCTATGCGCTGCCTTGTCTGCTCAGCGAGGTCAGAGCAGCTTTGCAGGGGTCACGTGAAATTAGTAGATTTTTGTTATCATTATCCCAGGGAGGAAATTCTTGCAGGAATGATTGGGAGGGGGGTTGGGTCATGGGTAAAGGTGAGTCAGTTGTGCGGCAGAATCAGAAAATAGCTTGTGCCAGACAACTGTTATTTTGATTCTGAAAGGGAAACATATTTAGCGCAAGAGAAAAGGAAGCGGGAAGAGTCTGCTCCGGACCTGATGGGATTTTTCCACTGGCAGACTGTTGCAGAGACTGTTTAAAAAAAGCTTTTAAATAATATTTTTACTCTCTCCTGCTACGTAAAAAAAAAAAGAAGGTATGTGCAACATTGTAGGAGCACATTTTACAGATGAGTGTAAGCGGAGTCGTTTTGATCAGAGGCATGTAATATTATATTAGAAAAACACCATGTGGCTTACTTTAGCAGGGTCAGCATTTTAGTAAATTACTCAACAGTGGACCCACTGAACTTACCATGTACAGTAGTGCTATTGAAAACTCTTGAAGTTTCTTCACCTAAAGCCCTTTCAAGAGATGTGGCATCTTATCATGAAACTTATTTCTATAAAAAGGGACAAATTGGGCAAGAAATATACAGCACTGTCACTGTCAGAAATGAGAGTGTTAAGGTACACTGGGAGTGAAGAAAATGACTTTCTATGACCGCGTCAAGATCACCTAACAAGTCTGGGAAACAGCTGATGCTCAAGATGTGCTTTAGTAACGGTAGATGGATGTGTTTGCACTGGGTGTGAATTGGGTAGATGGCATTACCGGCAACGAGCAGTCATTCTCAGGTGAATAAGCAAAAAGCAGGTCAACCACAATCAACCCATCTGCTGACCTGTTGATATTCCTGGCAGACGTCGGGCTGGGACAGTGTGTTGGCGATCTTTTCGAGATGTGGTTTAAGGAGGGTTTGGGAGCAGCCTCCCAGCACCGCAGCCAGCACCATGAGGGGGGCCCAGGGGTGAGAGGAAGAGGAGAGAGTTGTCACGTGATCCAGAAGCAGCTTGAGGAAGACGACAGGAGGGACAAAGGTCCCCAACAGTTTAGCAGCTGCCAGGCACTAGATGTCGGTACAGAGAGAGAGAGAGAAAGAAAGAGAGAGAGAGAGAGAGAGAGAGAGAGAGAGAGAGAGAGAGCGAGGAGAGACACATAGGCATGAGGGAGTGTAAAGGAGGATGAGAACCACAGGAAGTCTGGATCAAAAAGAACTACAGAATCCTCCGACGTAAACAGGTGCATCCCAAGTCCTTGAGCCCTGCTCCGGCCCAAACTAAAACTCAACAGATGTGTCCTGAAATCATTCTGTCTGTTAATAACTGATCACAAAACAATTCTATGGGTCTGAGCAGGTCAAGCATTACGATAACACATACCTGATCCAAAAAAGGAAATACAGTGTGAAATATAACATCCTGCTGATCAGATGACTTGCTCAATGGGACTCACATTGCTGACCACGTCCCTCTCTGTGTCCGTGCAGGCACAGTAGAGGGTGGCCAGGAGAGGCTGCAGATGCTGGGTGCTGTGGTCCTCGGCATGAAGCAGCAGCACAGAGAGCAGTTGAGAGGTCCTGAACCGTGTGGGCACCAGCCAGTCGGTTAGGTCGTGGGTAATGGCCGGCACCAGCCTACCCAGGTTTCTCACCACAAGTTCTCTGCAGCCGAGCCCCGGACGCTCCACTGGAGGAGAAAATGAGGAACATTCAACTTTTTGATACTCACTCTTCTAAAGTTATACATCAGTATTTGAAGTAGTAATTTTTTTTGAATGTCTTTGAATAATATCCCTGAGATTGGAAGACTGTTGATACTCATTAAAGGTTTCTGAATTACATATTTTTATATATATATAGCCAGCAAGAACCCAGCACCTTGTTCATGAAAGCTCACTGCAACATCTTTTCTGACTCAATGACGATGTCAGTGTGAGGTCTATTTATCTAACTTGTATGACTGTTCGGATAGTTTACAACAATATAGATTGTAAAATCCAAAACGTTTTAAGAAATAGCATTTATGGAACAATAAATATTACTGATTAGCAGGTTTTGAAATGTCTGGCCTTCAACATTTTCTACCTATAACTTTTTATGATTAAAATTTCCCCACAGGGAATGTGTCATTACAAGTGAAAGACATTCTCAAATAGCCCTCTTCATTTGAAATACAACAACCCTCGCTCTCCCCTCCTCTCCCTCTCTCTCTATCCAGCCTAATTGTTCTTCTTCTATAGGCACACTAATGAGAGAGGAAGAGAGGACTAAAGGAAGACAGATATAAATCAGATAAACACACCAGGACAAGACAAAACAAGCCCCTTTCTGGTTGTCTCTAACTGTCTAACAGTGACCTCTTCACACTCGGAGGCCCGGCAGATTTATGATGGCAAGACAGAGAAAGACAAAGAAAGAGAGAGCCCCTTTCCTTTCCTTTCCTGTCCCCAGGCAAAGCTCGTACTCAACCACATTGTCACATGTGTAACAGTTGGACATCTATAAGATCTTTAACCAAGATGTAAAGCCAAGGAACTGTACACCTGACATATACACAAACACACACACTGAGCCAGGCCCATAGGGAAGCCATGGTGACCATGTTCAGGGTCACATTCAGCCCCAGCCTCGAGGCAGATAGTTATCTTTCCAAGTCAGTGCCTGCCCTGAAAGCTAAGATGTTCTAGGCAACATTATTTTTACTGTATGTTATGAATTTGGACAGGGGTAATAAAGAGGGATGATTTAATGCAGAAAAATGTGTAGAGATTACGTTTATATTCCAAATGTACTCTTGCATTTGACTGGTGTTAATCGATTTTTACCTAGGAAGCCATTGCACCAGCAAGAAACTTTGCTCTACTGTAACACTAAATTTCAGACACCATTCCTTAGAGTTCACCTAAATCAATCCTTTATTAACATAAGCCAAGAAGATAATCTTAATGGATGTACGAAAGTCTGAGTTGATGGCATGAGCTTAACCTGGATCACAAGGATTTCCCTGCCAAGTTTATTTCACTTGGAAAACATCAGGTCTGTCTAGACAGTCAAGTCCTTACATCACCGAGTTTCAACATACATGACCTTCCTCTCTGCTTTGTTGAAAAATAGCAACAATGGATGCTAATAAGAGCTTTGGTGGGCAGTAGTAATAGTATATCTCAATGCTACCACCCAATCCTGTATTCACTAAGCTCTACTACAGGGATTTGTGTGTTTAATAGTTGCAGATGTTGCAACAGCCAGGAGCAAAGCAACTTTTTTTTTCAAACTTCAAAAAAGCCTATTATAAAACCAGACAATGACTCCAAAAGTTAATCTCTTTAAACCTATGCATCTTACAATCAGCTAGATATATGCAAATTAAATGGGACAGTGAAGTTGATTGATGCCAGCAACCCCCACAATATATTAATAAGACTTTTTTTTTGCAAACAGCTGATAGTGTGAGAACCAGAGAACCATTCCCGCAGTGACTGACCTCCTGGTGGGTAGAAGGGAGGTGGGGTGAGGAAAAAGTCCATCTTGTCCTTGATATCGTCCTCATTCTCCTTCTCCCACTGGGCTCCTACACGTTTCCATAAATCAGCTGCTAGAAGTCTGCAGTAGGGGATGTGGAAACACATTGTCTCGATCATCAACATTGTCACTGTCTGTTATCAATATTATGTACTGTATTTTACATATATGTTGTAGATATTTTTGTGATGTTTTCTTTCAACATTAAAATCCTCTTTGAGATGTTTGTAAAATATTAGTATACAAATCTGAAGAATAGATAGTGTATAACAGATTGTGCCACATTGTATTATGAAGCAAAGAATAAAGTCACAATGTCCACTTTTACCTTATTTCCGGGATCTCATCATTGATACCGGTCAGCAGGAGTGGGATGAGTTTATGGAAATAAGAGTATCTGTCTCTGAAGTGAAGTAGCCAATCACCAACCACCACTGTCACAGCTTTTCTTACCTGGAACAAAAGAGAGAAAGATAGAGAAATCAGAATTGAGAAAATAACTTCCTTAGCAGTACATATAAAAAAGGCACACAATGCACTTCTAAACTTTAAACCTGCGGTGAGTCGTCAAACAGTCTCTGTGCCAGGTGAGAGAGCACGTCATCCGTGTTTTTCCCAGTGCCATGCTGGATGACAGCCCCTGTTGCTTCAATGGCAGACACTCGTACCCGGGAGTGTTGATGAGAAATCGTTTGCATCAGAGGCTTGACAAGACTCTCAGCCTGCATGTGAAAGTGCTCTAAAGAGAGAAAGAGAGAGATCAAATGAATACCACACCATTCAATCCTCTCTGCCTTTGGTTCAAATGGCACATAACACTTAATGCATATATTTTGTAAGTTTTTGAGATTCCTCTTAAAAAAAAAAAAAAAAAAAATAATACAAGGGTACTGAGTCTGCTACTTTCCATGTCTACATTGTTTATCGAGGAGGGAGATACATTGATTTAATATCAATATTGAGATAAGAGTCCATCTAAGGGGTTTAAAGACATACATCTTTCTTAAACTAATGCATTACTGAAAAAAAATCTTATCTTTTCAGGCATCTAAAAATGATTCAGCTGAAATAAGGGAATAAAAAATGCTTGACTTGTCATACATAATAGACATTTAGATCTGGTGACAGTGGGTAAAAAAGTTGATTGTTGGCAAAGGCTGGCAACTGCTGCACTAAATGATCAATCCAAAAAGTAATTGACAGATTAGTTTCAGTCCTAGTTCTCAGCACTGACACACACACATTGATGTCTGTGTGCTCGAAACCATGGCAACAGACTCTATCAACAAAAAAAAACTTTCACTAACCTGGCACAGACTTTGCAAAGTTGATGGTGCACTTGCAGCTTTCTCTCCTGACATCTGGGAAAGGGTCGACGATGGTCATCTGCAGTATGTTGATCATTTCGGTGAGATACGGCGCCAGGTGCTTCCCGCACACCTCCACCGTCAGTGTCAACATCTCTACGGCCGACAGCCGGAGCTCCTCCGCCGGCTCCGGGAGCTCCTTCTCCCCGAGCCTCTGAGCCAGACAGGGCATGAGATACGGCAGCGACCTCTCCGGTTTTGGCACACAACGAATGAACTCTGTTATCATCGTGATGGCGGTCTCCCTGCATCTTTCCATCGGGTCTGACAGACATTTGAGTAGAGGCTTGAGAAGGGCGGAGAATACTTCCTGTAAGACGCTGCTGGAGAGCCCTTTATCGACAGTCTCCCTCTTGATGAGCTCCAGAGCTCTCTTTCTTGTCGCCTTGTTGTCTTCGTTGAGACAGTTTAAATGTCTGGCGAGTCCTCTCAAAACTTCAGAGGCAGCATGTTCGTCTCCAGCCGCCATCGCCGCCATCTTGACTATCGTTATGACAACCCGCTGCTTCACGACAAACAAACGGCTACTTTACGACAGCTTCCGATTCAAAAATCTCAAACTTTATTTGCATTCACAACCTTTTTCTCTCTCATCAAGCTCTCTCCTCTAAAGTGAACTGAAGGTCCTGGTGCCCACAGCTCATTTTTCTACAAGTTATAGCCCAGCTAACGTGTTTTTTACAGACAAATAGACAGACTCTGCTTCACCCCCGGTGTGTGAAGGAGAGATACCGCAGGTCCTTCCTTCCTGCTGCTGTCAGGCTGCACAACCAGCTCTGCTCCCAGCAGACCACATGACACTAATACACTAATGCACTAATACACTGTGCAATACAATAGTTATAATAGTTTCTGTCTGTATATATAATATTACTGTGGATTCTCTACTGTTCTTTACTGTTTTTTACTGTTTTATGTGGATTCTCTACTGTTCTTTACTGTTTTTACTGTTTTTTATTGCTCATTTGCTTATTTATAATACTTATTTTGATCTTGTGTTTTTTTTTTGTTTTTTTTTACAAATGTTTAATTTTATTTACTATGTCTCTTGTTTTGCACTATCCTCTTTGCTGCTGTAATCCTGTAAATTTCCCCGCTGCAGGACTAATAAAGGATTATCTTATCTTATCTTAAAATACATTACATTACAGTCATTTAGCAGATGCTTTTATCCAAAGCGACTTACAATAAGTGTATTCAACATAGGTATTCAAGAGAACTGCTAGTCACCAGAAGTCACAAGTGCATCTCCTTTCTTAAACAAGCATCTAAGAGCATAAACCAGAGCAAAAGTACAGTGCAGAAACAAACTAATAATAAATACAAAGTCCGCCCTAATAACAAAATGCCCATCGTTCTAATTATTTGTTGTTGCATATGAGCACAGTCAACTTAATCTATGATCTTTGAGACTTGAAGTCATGTAGTTATCAGGAGGCATTGTCAGATCATTGACATACAAATAGTGACGGTGGTGATGGTTTTTCTTTGATTGCTCACAGATGTGAATCATAAAGCTCCTAATAACTAAAAAAATACACATGATTGATTTTATTGGCTGATTCTAGTGTTTCTAGACTCAACATTTTGAATGTGCTCATGGGCAATATAATTGATGTAGCACATGTACATGTTGTACTAGGGCGGACTTTAAACAACAAAAATAAACAAACCATACATCTTGAAAAAGTACAATGAAACAGTTGAATGAATTAAACTTCAGAATCAGCTTTAATGGCCAAGTAGTCTATGTGTACACATTCAAGGAACTTTACTCTTGTTTTAAGTTGTTCCCATTATTCTTGCAGATAGTAAACAATGATAACAAAGCTGAATCATAACTATATAACATATTACAAGCATATTACATGTGTTCATACATTCTTCCACATGCCTATGCAAGTCAAACTATTGATGTTAATAAGACACCTGGGTTGAATATTAAAATATATCAAATCTACACATTTTTAGCACCATTTGGTGTTACCATTTTGAAATTAAAATACAGATTGTCTTTATATTGTTCCTTGTGAACTACAAACATCTCCTGATGTGAACACTTGAAATGACTTGTAGCGTTTGTGAAACAATATGTTGCATGTCACTATTCGGGCAGTAATTGATGACACTTCTTATGTGACTGGACCTCCACTACAGCACAGTGACAGCTACATATTTATACTGAATCAAATGAATCCTGAGCAGGTAACCTCGACTAAACAGATCATGATTTTATGTTTTAACAAAGTATATCATTTCCTAGAGATACATCTCATAGATTAGGGACTGGCAAGAAAAGGGTCTGGCTTTGAACCTGCATCAAATATGTTCATGGTTTCTCTCTTAATGGTGGTACACATCCTACAGTATGTCCTCATATATAGAGATGAAGCGTTGGTGGAGGTTTCCTTTAAAGATGTTTTTACCTGCAGATGGGCTGGCTCTTGCTCGCTGCCGCCGGCCTCGAGAGAGCGCCGCTGCGGTCGAGCGGATGACAGACTGACGTCATCGGGACTGACGCAGAGCGAGCCGAGGTATCAGAGAGGCAGAGCAGCAGCAGCACCAGCATCCCGGCTAACCTCTCCAATCTCCCACCACCAGCGAGGTGTTTCCTCCCTCAGCATCCTCCAGAAACAACGGTAGGGACACCAGCGAGAGCACCGACGAGATGGTGTTTCTATGAACACTTCATAGCGGTTAAGATCAGGCCCTTCATAGCGTTTACGTCGCAGTAATTCCCCTTCGTTGTGGTTTGGTTGTCATTGCAATGTTAGCAAAGCTAGCTGGGCTAGCTGTCTATTGAATGCAACAGAACAGGTGCTCAGTTGCATCACTTGGTCCACAGTATGCATGGAGAAAGTGTTATTAGTTGGCACTGTTTTGCTGTTTGCTGCATAGACAACTTGGTAGATGCCATGCCCTGAATGCATAACTGATTTAGATTTATTATGCATTAAAAAAACACTTCATAGATGTGATTTCCATACGAGGAAGTGATACTACAGGGTAGTTAACTGTGTGCTACACATGCTCAGCTTCCTGGCTTGCTATGAGAGACATGCTAGTATGTTATTTGACATAACTGTTGTTTGACATCATCATAGCTGTTGTTGGCAGATGTCATACGCCATTATGTCATTTTTGTTTGCTTTCATCCGCTGAAGTGTTTACTTTCACAAATAACCAGTTTTCAAAACATTCACATTCAGTCATCTTCATCCACAAAGCATCATACTGAGGGAATAAATGGTCATGCATTACTTCTGCATTCAGGGCTACACTTTAATAACAATATGTTAACCAAATATGATGATATCATAAAATAGCCAGACAGGAGTAAATAGACAGCTACCATGGTATAAACAGAGTGACAAAGCTTACAGGTGACCAATTCATATTGTCTAATGGTGTTTATCGTCATATCGCCCAACCCTATAACTGCAGCACCAACTTTATTATTGCTGTTTACAAAATTATCTATTTGATTTAACTAAGAAAGTTAACATACACTTGCAACAATTACCTTCCTCGTGCACTGTCATGTTGTGCTTAAGCAAAAGCAACAAGACGTGAAATGTCCATTCACCTCCTTCCCACCACTATTGCGCCTCCATTCCCTATTCTACTTTCCTCGTATCATTCTGTATGCGCTACATTTTGCCCCTCCTTTGCCCCCTGTTCTACCACTTTCTCTATGTAGCCTTCCCTCCCCTCCTCTCATGGTCCACCCTGTTTTCTCCCACTGCCACAGAGATAAAAGATAAGATGGCCACCTCCTCCTCCACTCTGGAAGAAGACGAGAGCTTGAAGGGCTGTGAAATATTTGTTCAGAAGCACAACATCCAGCAGATCCTCAAAGAGTGCATTGTGAACCTCTGCATCGCTAAGCCTGAGCGTCCTATGAAGTTCCTGCGGGAGCATTTTGAAAAGCTGGAGAAGGTTGGTGATAACAAAGTTTTGTATGATTTAGGTTTCTCAGCCTGGGTATCTCTGTCTGGAATGTGGGGCTCTGTGTTGCCTGAAATCTTGTGAGGTGAGCTTGAAGTTGTTAATTATAATGTTCTTTTAACCTGAATATGATTACTTACATGAATGTTCATTGCAGTGAGTGCCAGTTGCCAGGTAGTTGTACTTCTTTTCTGAATACCCAGATATTATTATTTTCTCACAATATATAATACAAAAACATTGTTTTATTTGTTTGTTTAATTTCATTTCTTCAGCTGATATTTGTAACACCATCATATATGAGCAGACAGAGAACATCCCCGCTAGTTTATGTGTTGAAAAAGGCAGACTGTACCCAAACTGTTATATTAGAGCTTCCATTTTTGTTATCGTATAATAGGAGAATCCATTAGGGAACTTGAGAGGAGCATCCATAAAAGGCCAGTGTCCTGTTTGCAGGCTCGGGGAACAGGACTGATTGTGCTGCCTGTCTGTCTGTCTGTGAGCAGAGAGACAAAACAAGGTGACACATTCATTTAAAGATAATAGTTGGAGAGGAGAAAAGAATTTTGCGAGATGAGGTAAAAAGAAAGATCATAACTAGTCACACTGTTTGTGGTTGGCCCACAAACAGTGTGACTGCTCAGAGTGTGTTTTGTGCCTGTCTCTTTTAGGCAAATTTGTTGGCTCCGACTGGCAGATGCTTTTTTTACATTAAAGTTTCTTCACAGACTCCTGCTATATTTGTTAGCAGTGTTTGCGCCAAATATCCTGGAATCTACAAGCAGGCACACCATCCTGAAGATTTAAAGATATAAGAGGGCTACGATTTTCAGTCATTTCTTTGCTTTTTATGAAGTATCAAAGGATGTACAGGTCAATTGTCCCTAAAATGCAAGTTAAGTTGTCTCTAAATTTAGACTAAATAGATGATCTTTCTCAACGCTATCTTTGATCAAGCAGAGACACATGTGCGTAGTTTGCTCATGGGTGGATCATATGATTTCTTTGTTGAAACAATGGGCTCTACTCTTCACTCCTGTTACAAGTAGGTCATAAAGGTGTATGAGATGTAGCTGTAGGCCTGATGAGAGTTTACGCTTTGGAAATAAGTCTCCAACAAGAGAAGTGATTGTGAAGCAACATCAGATGGAGCAGGCCTAAAGTGCACCATCCTGATGCCTGGAGGAAAGGTATCCATCCTTGCTGCAGTGCATGTGTTTGCATGTGAGAGTCATCTGATTAGATCGTCGTGTTTATGCAAGACATGCTTTGCCTGTATGGTGAATTCTATTTATTTATTTATTACCCTGGTATTTATTTATTTATTCAGACACACCAATCAAATTCTTATTTTCCACAACAATTTGCACTTACAACATATTAAGTCTAGGTTTTCAGGACAGAATATACAAAACGTTTAAGGTCAAGGTCAGGCTTTGTCCGACACACTTGTGTTTGCATCTGTCTGCTAACAGAATCTGGAGCAGTGGTCCTGGCAGAGCTCTGTGGCCAAGGTGACAGAGTGTGAGCACAGCACTGATAGTGGTGCTTCTGCTGCTGTTAGTGTCTGTAATGCTGCATAGCCAGAGAGGCAGCATGAATACTAATAGTTGTGACAGAGCTCAGCAGAAGCATACTGTAGCAAGTTGCAAGTGATTCATGCTGTAAAATGACATACTGCACACTTGCACTCTGTATATTCCAGCTCAATAACAAATGAGCATCAAAGCTTTTCTGTTGCGATCAAAAACCTTTTTGTAAAAAATATGCTATTTTCCTGAAACTGTGCTCCAGTGTAGGAGGCACCAGTGCAATCTGCATAAATGGCTGGTGAAGGATAAATACACGTGTTACTAGTGGAAATTTGCATGGGCCATGCTCCACACTTTGCATCACATATCTGTCTCACCCAGTGCAAAAGGTTAATGTATTTAAGCTGCTGTGCTCCGTGCAATCTTGCATGCTACTAAGGTCACTGCTGTTGGTTTCGTGAAGCATTTAATCAGCCCCGTCTCCACCTCTGCATCCATCTGTGGACTCTGATTATAGTGTCCACTGAGGGTTTTTCTATTCTAATTTCTGTTTTACTCATCAATTTCCCCCTGTCCTGGCTAAGTGTCTGATGCAGCAAACATCAAACACTTTCATTTGAAAAACAATAGTCTGACTGCTTCCTTAATTGCAAAACTAATGAGTTCACAGGATATTTCTGTTTAAGTGACAGGAAATAGTATTCTGATTATCCAGAGAAAATGGGCTTTGTAGTTTTGCATTAGGAAAAAGTGCCCCAGTATCAAAAAGACTAGTGCAATGTTTTGCTCTTTGCCTACCAAAAACAGACCCTTGATCAACAATGCACTTCATGTACCTAGTCTGCCAGAAGTTATAAGAAGAAGAAATCAGTATTTTACTTGTTGTGTTCCAGTCAAAACTAATTGCCCAAGAAGTTTGACACACTGGTAATCCTTCTCTATGGGCTTTTCAAAAACCTTCAGACGTCGTGGACAAAACCAGCATATGGGATTTGAGAACCACATGGAGATAAGAAAAAGGAGGAATAAACAGAGCTGATGTATTTTTCCTTTTACATTCTTGTCGGGATGAATCAGGACATATCAGACTTCAAAAGATTTGTGGTCAAATGGGTCCCAGAATTCCTTGGCAAGTGGTGACTTGAGTGATCTGATCAGAGTGCGTCTTTGTGGTCGTTTACACTTGTATTTAGAGCTGTCTACAGGGTCTATGATAATATGTTGCAATTAATGCTTGTGTCCCTGTTTTAAGGTCAAAGGTCAGGTTCAAAACAGCACATTTTAAGGTAGTAAGGACTGTACTGTATTGCTTGAGGAGCAGGGCTTGAACAGTTATGTTGTTGAATGGTGGTCGGTGAAATCACCTGGTGTATACAAGTGGTTAGGATAAACAAAAAACTGCAGGTTTCAGCCCTCTAAGGCCCACAGCTGCCCAACACTATTCCAGTCAAGCCTTCTAAATCTGTATTTGTGTTGTGAGGTCAGTCATTCTCGGAATTTAAAATAAGGCCATGTTTCATGTTTTTGTGGTGTCCCAGTTATTTAAGAGGCTTATTGTGCTCCTTTTCCCCGGCGCAGGTTGAAATTGAGGACAATATTTGGTTCATGTCCATTTAATCTGAATTTCATTTTATAACTTGCATTGCTATTAAGCATTATCATTGTTCTATTGCTCGACACATTTTCTCAGTTTTACAAAAAAGCTGCCAGTAGAAGAAGAACATTTTTAAATACCAAACAACATTTTTGTTGAATCAAGGTGTCAGGTCTGTCTCACCCAGTCTTTCAGGGCAGGAAGCTCTTGTTCTCATCACACAGAGATAACAGAAAGTACTCTTTTGTCATCACATCTTCTCCCGCGCTTCGCCCTCTATGTTTGTCTGCGTTTCGCTTTCTTTTTTTCACTCGTCGCCCACTAGAGGCGGTAACCTAGGCAACAGTAGAGGATAGATAGACTTTAGTCTATCCTGTGTTGAATGACCCCATTTATTCACAAAGTTCATTCCATCTCTCCCTCATGTGTTCTGTTTTTTTTTTTGTGTGCCAGTTAGATCAACGGGGTATTCTTTCTCCCCATTTGCCAGACCAGAGCTTACCTCATTTCATATCTGCACAGGATGCATTACATACGGCATTCACAATCTTATCTGGAAAATCTCTCTTCTCTGTCTCAGTTTCTCCATCGTCCGCTCTCATGGTTTTGTTCTTTAACGTTATGTTTTTTTCCCCTGTCTTCCTCTACATACATGCTTTCTTTTTTATTTCTCCTCTATTTAGTGTCTCTCCTTTACTCATATGCTAACTCACACACACACACACACACACACACACACACACACACACACACACACACACACACACACACACACACACACACACACACACACACACACACACACACACACACACACACACACACACACACACACACACACACACACACACAGACAAACTTGATAACACACTTAATCATCAGTCTGACTAGTTTGTATTCAACTTTTGTTCCGATATAATAACATGTCTTTGGTAATAGCTGACATAGTGAATGGGGAAAATAACAGGCGTCTCGCTCCCTTTCATCCTGCCTATTTATGCATGGTAATGATGCCTTTGATCGCTACAACAGTAGCTTCAGATGGGTGTTCTCATCTCTCCATCTCTATCAGCTCAGCTCAGTGTGTAATTTTCTGAGGAGTGAACCTTAATTTTTGGCACACTACAGTGTAAAAAGTGCACAATTCCTGAGACACTTAAGCTAAGTTTTCTGACAGCACTATCTCAGGACTATCTCTGGACTAGTGTGTTTGTCACTGCTATTAACTGAAAGTTTAGATTACTTTTAATACAAAAGTTTGTTGTCTCTCATGAACAACAGATATATTGAAACAGTGATGAACAGAGTCAGAATTTCTAATAAACAGGGTTTTTATTGTGCAGTTTTGACCACAATCATTTGCACAATAAGGTGTGGTGACTCTTTCTCATCAGTCTGCATCAATGCAAATTTGTCCAACATGCAGCATCAGCTAAACGTGCCAGGACTGAATGTGTGAGTGTTGATATTTCACTCAGTGTATCAAGTGGGCCGCTGCCACTGCAGATGTTTTATTGACCCATTGCATCTCTAGTATTCTACAGTGTTTTCCATCGCTAGCTTTGTCCGCCGATTTATGAAAATCCACTGAAGATCCTCTAGTTTCCCCTCTCCTCTTTCTCTTACTGTTACTTTCTGTGAGAACATATCTGATGACTTGTGTCTTACATACCACCTGCACTGGCAACCAAATGCTCACCGCATGACAGCCGTCCCTCCTCAACTCCATCTGTTCTGTATGTGTGTGGTGCTTGGATATGAGTCTGAGCACCACATTAGGGTAACTACATGCCTTGACACTGTTCTGTGATCTAAAATGGAAACTTAGAACTTATTGCAAATGTTGCTTTGACATTTTTGGGGTTATTGCTCCTCATTAATGAAGCAAACAGATTTAGCATCTAACAGTAAATCCCTTTCTATCTTATTTATTACAAAGCCCTTGCCATAGAGCATTTGCAGACACACACACTAAAAAAAGCATTTTCTGCTTCTTTTGTGTGTGTGTGTGTGTGTGTGTGTGTGTGTGTGTGTGTGTGTGTGTGTGTGTGTGTGTGCGTGTGTGTATCTGTTTGTGGTTGTGTTTGTGTGTTGGTATGTGTTGTATGCCCCTAGTATTCTTTATGCTCACAGGGCTGTCATATGTTTGGGTCTCATGCTTCACTCCAGGCTTTTTACAGTTTCTCTATTAACCGTCTTGTCCCTCATCTTTTCATTCCCCTTGCTTTCTTCAGCAGCCATGTCCATATCTACATTTCTCTACTGGAACTAAAGAATTTACATCCCCATTTTAGCATCCATTCATTGCCTGTACAATACAAACAGGACTAATCTTACTAAAAGCTGTATTCTCATTGACATGTAATATATCTTCGTAATTTGCAACTAATTGTTATTTCACACTACGATTAATCTTTCGTTAATTTTGGTCATCTATCATAGATTGCTTGTTTTGTCTGACTCAAACCCAAAGATAATTAGTTTACCGACACATAAGACAAAGAGCAGCAGAAATGTACTTAAAGATTTAATCAATTATCAAGATAGCTTTAAATTATTTCCCTGTTGGTTGACTTAATAATTATACGTTTTCTTCTTATTTTTTTCAGATCCAGTATTTAATAAATGATACTTAATTATTGGTTTTATTTACTATTCATGGTATTTTTATTACATGTCGTGACTGCCTTAATCTCTTTGTAACTAACTCAGGTTAAAAAAATAATCTTAGTTTTAAATTGTTTTAAATTTAATAAAAAAAATAACATAAGCGCATCAGGAAAGATCCGTCTTTGTGTCTCTACATCTCTAAAGTCAAGCGTTGCATTGATCATATATTAACTTTTCACAACATCATAAAGTATGCAGAGTCAAACAAATGTAAACCGTGCTGCATCAGCTCTGCTTCTGAATGAACCCATCACATTGCATTATGGGAGTTCCTCTCTCTCTGTCTGTCAGTCTACCAGTCAATCAGCCGCTGTCTCGCCGTCCCCTGTAAGACGAGAAGCATTTCTGTGCTGCCAGCCATTCAGCTGTCACAAGGACCTATCATAACAAATCCACTAGTCCCTTCAAAGGCCTCTGATTGACAATTTGTGAGGAGGGTTTGGTTGTTTGTTGAGTCCGCTGAGAGCATTTTAGAGCAGAAATAGGTGTAGTTTTGGATTATATCCCCTATATTCAACTTTTTCTTTTGATTATTTTATGTTGTCCCAGTCTTCCTCTTGTTCTGCTCTATGACTATTAAGATAAATCTACATTATTATGTGCCAGTGATGTGTATGCCAACAGCATATTAGCAATACTGTTGTTGAGGTGTGTGTCCTATACATATGTTTTGTAGCACAGTGGAATTAGTGTCTCCAGCCTATGTGTTCACTCATCACCACCATGATGGGAGTAGGGTATTTTGTCAAATCATCCTCGGGTGCACGCAGTGACCCAAGCCTAAACCTCCTCCCCGGCAGACCCTGGGGCCCCTACAGGTAAATCGGACCCCCAGCCCCTGTTCCCCTGGTGGTCCTTCTTTGTCCTCTCTCATCTGCCCGTTGCGTCCCTCCTACCTCCCCAACTAATCTGTGGTTGGCGTGAGAGGAAGAGAAAAGGTGTCAGGTGTACAGAACTAAAATGTAAAACTCAAGTCAGAGACAACTAAGATGTGTACAGAAACTACACAGGAAGTTAACCAATATGACATATAGACACAGCATTGGTAAAACAGGCAGCATCATTTTTATATTACAAGTGGATTGCACAATAATTTCCATTATCGATAAATCAGAGGATTATTTTCTTGATCAAACTTTTTCTTTGTATTTTCTATAAAATGTCAGAAAAACCCAAGCTGACAGATGCAAATGTTCGCTTTGTCCAACCAACAATCCAAAATCGAAAGGTATTATGTTTAATATTCCAGACAAAGGAAACTAGCAAATATTCATATTTGACAAGCCACCAAAATAAATTACTTAAAAGATTGATTGATTCGCAAAATTGTTGCAGATTAATTTGCTACCGGTTGAGTAATCCACACACCAAAAGAGTTTCAGCTACGAAGAATCCCCATTTTAATTCAGATTTTAGCTGCATGGTGCAGTCTTGATAGATGTGAAACTTATCTTATAGATTTACTGAAAACACTCAAAGAACTGAACAACGGCAAACCCTCAATACCGTAAATACTCCCACTTACATCCTGTAAGCATGAGAAAGCTGTAGGGTTTGAGTCTTGCTCCTGCTATGAGTCTTGTGTCTGTCAGCTCTCTGTAGTTGCCGTCATAGTGCAGCAACAGTTAATCATAATTACTTAGGGCTGGAAAGATTATGTTTATTTTAGAATTTGGACTTGGTTGGGGTGTACATTTTAAAATGACAGTTTGTTAATGGTTTAAGCAGTTAAATTTGAGGGTTAAGATCATAAAAATGTTAAAAATTGAGAGTTACTATTAGGATAGCAAGACAAATTTGTGTATGTGTGTGCGTTGCATCCATATAGAGAGTGAACTTCGTTTCATAGACAGGAGGTTAGCACTGCACACACACACACACACACACACACACACACACACACACACACACACACACACACACACACACACACACACACACACACACACACACACACACCCAGTCCTAATACAGCAGCAAACTTTCTGTCCATTGTGGTGCTGTAATGGTGTGGAACAGAGTGATGAGTAGACTGTTAGCACCAATGGTGGATCAGCTCTCCATGCTTCATTAACTGTGTGTGTGTGTGTGTGTGTGTGTGTGTGTGTGTGTGTGTGTGTGTGTGTGTGTGTGTGTGTGTGTGTGTGTGTGTGCGTGCGTGTGTGTGTGTGGGGCACCTTGTTGTTTTTGGTTCACTTGCATGCTTACAGCTCTGGCAGTGCAGAGTGAAATTGTCTCCGTCACCGGATTAGGGCTACCTAAGGTAACCGCTTATGGATGCTTCCTTTTTTCTAACTAACATCAGAAATGAACCTCATGGAAGAATAGACATTTTGATGTATTTGTGCTGAGAGCACACTGAGCTTCTCTGCCACATTCATGCGCTGAGGATGATGGGTGGTGGGCTGATTGATGTTGGTTTGTCATAGCTATTAGGATGAGAGTTAATCATAACTTTTGTTCATATCTGCTTTGTGCAAACTGGCTGAGCGAATGAACAAAACAGGAGAGGTTGATTTTAATATGACATCCATAAATAAGTGGAAATTGCAATAATGGTTTCATAACAGTGACTCTTGATTAAGCGAGTGTGGCTGGAATTGCATGTGTGTCATCTTTTGTCTATGTCTCCATTCTTTGCTTTAAACTATGACCCACACTTTGCTGTGTGGAAAGCCCAGTTTTTTACAAAGCTTCTGTGTTCTGCTTTCTCCTCTGTCCTCTGTCTCCTCTCCTGTCCTCTCTTTCGTTGGCATCCAGCCGCTGATGATGACGCAGGGAGAGCAGAGGAGAGAAGGAGGGAGAGAGAGCCTGACATGGGCTTAAAGCACTGATAATAGAGTAGAAAATACATCAAGAAATGAAAATGGAATAATGCTTTTGGAAAGAGATTTAATGGTGTTTAAAATAGAAATTACACTAAGATAGTATAGCAAAAAGGTCAAACAGTTGCAAAAACGGACTGCAGATGTGTTTTGCTTTGCTACTGTGCATAGCCCTGGAAATGATAAATGGCGCTGTCTCAAACTGCTTTGCCTGTGTGTTGTTAGAGAGGAGCTAAAGCAAGAAAGAGTTTTCCTCTGCTGCTGCTATAGAGACACATTGCAGCGGTTCTCGGCTCACCTTGGCCTAATGAAGCCTCCTCTGTACCGTATATGCTTTGACACTTATGAGACATCAAAAGTCATGCTGTCATGCTGCTGTTTTCTGTGTCCTTGTGTTTGAGCGTTTGGGCCAGAACAGTATGAGGACTTGTTGAAGCTAAACACAAAGTCCTCTCTTGATGCAGCCTGACCATTTGAACCCGAAGAGGAAAGCGTGCGGGTGGGGCTGAAGAACAGCAAGGAGTGAGGAAGACACTGCATGGTACAGATCAGTGTCTGGCACACGGGGGGGGGACACGATGATGTGTCCCTATGGGAATGTTTGGAGCCATCGGCACACGCCATTTGGTCAGAACAGAAGTCTGTATTGAGGCGAGCGACGATTTCCCTTCTGTGAACTGAATCCCTGAAGATGGGTGAGTGAGGGAGAGACAATCTGTCAACAGGCATCAGAACGGGCACGTCTGTGGATGTAGGTGTGTGAGCCACTGTTCAGACAGTTCAGTCTCACCGCCAACTATTCAGGATGCTCTCAGTACCCAGTTGTCATAGTGACGGGGGGGAAGCGAGAGGAGCTCGCTCGTTGTGCCGGCTGATTGTGAGTGTGTGCGTGAGAGAGAGAGAGAGAGAGAGGGAGAGAAAGGGAGTGAGAGGGAGAGAGAGGGCTGGAAAGCAGGGACACAGAGTTGCGCAGGAACGATGGAGAGACAGGGCTTTTTGCTGTGATCAGTGTTTCCATCAGTAGTCTTGTTCTTCAGCTGCTGTGTCGTGAGGATTTGCAGACATTTTGCCACTCTCTCGCTCTCTCTCACACACAAACTTGGATTAATCTCTGATTACTCTCTCTCTCTCACACACACACACACACACACACACACACACACACACACACACACACACACACACACACACTCAAAACTGAGTGTGCATTCACACACACACACACACACACACACACACACACACACACACACACACACACACACACACACACACACACACACACACACACACAAAGACATACACATAGTCGCTGTGCTAGTATGGCAAGATGTTGCTGCTGCTGCGGTGTGACATGTGTGTCAGGTGTGTATGAGCTAGGGATCCGGGTGTGTTGATTCCCATGCACACTTTGACACACTCACACTTTGACTTGATGCCTGGTGTGTCTGACAGGCTGAGGGGACACACAGCACGCCTGGCCAGGGGCCCTCCATGCCATGGTAAATACCTCTGCTAAGAAACATTGACTGTAGCCTTCTGGAGCTAACCTGTATAATCTCATAGAGGCAGGAGTAGTATAGTAGTATGCAACACTGTGTTTGTTGTTGATGTATGTGAAGTTGTGTTGCAAGGTAAACACGCTTGGTACCACCGTGTTTGAGTGAGTGTGTGTTAACAGTTATTCTGAAGCGTTGTGTTTGTTACAGCTTTGCTTTTAGTGTGTTACCTGATTGCAGACCTTGATGACGCTGAAGTGTGTGAGCGCTGCTCTCCCCCTGCAGTCCGCCTGTGCATGTGTTTGTGAGATCGCGTGTGCGTGTTTTGATGCTGCTCTCTGGCTCTGCCTCCCCTCTTCTCCTCCTGCTGGCTGTGTTCCCTCCGGCAGTGACTCTGCGTAAGCAAGAAGTGCGTGTGCGTGTGTGTGTGTGTGTGTGTGTGTGTGTGTGTGTGTGTGTGTGTGTGTGTGTGTGTGTGTGTGTGTGTGTGTGTGTGTGTGATCTGCATCATCACACTGTTTTACACAGTTAGACAGGGAGCAAAGCGTCACAGTAACCTTAGGAGGTAATTAGCAGGAGAGGCACAAAGTCAAACAGAGAACGCAGTGAAATGGAGATAGAGAGAGAGAGAGAGAGAGAGAGAGAGAGAGAGAGAATGTGACACAAAGGTGAAAAGGATACCGACTCAAATAATGAGTGAAAGTGCAAGCTGAGTTTTGTATCATTATAGCATTGCTGTATTTTTGCTCCTCATCCCCATTACATTATCCTGCTGGGAGGATCGAAGTGCTGAGGTCTATATTTGACAGTTTTGTTTGTCTCAGTTTTCAGGTCACCTCCTCACTGCCACCTCCTCTCTCCATCCTTTGCTGTGTTTCTGTCGTCTTTGGGAGCTCTCTGTCACCGGTTGTCTCACTCCTCCTCCCTGTCAGTGTATGAGCAGAGTGAAGCAGCAGCAATTTCTGCTCCCTTGCTCAAGGCACTCAGTAATCACTCTGCTCCCAGCTGCTCCAGGTCTTCCTCTTTTCTTCTCCCCTCTCCAGTTTGCAGAGAAAAAGTTGCCTTACTGTTTTTCATAAAAAAATAGAGGGACTTGAATTGTACACACCCTCCAAAATTTTGAGGTGGTTTGAACTCAATGGGGCAAAGAAGCCGGATGCAAAACGTGTGTTTGCATCTTTTGTCTGCATTTGCTTTTTGTGGTGTGAGCAAGAAATTACCTTAATTGATTGCTGTCCTTGTCAATGATCAATAATCAAGTATGAAAAAAAAAAGGTTATAGAATATAAACTGCTTTAAAATGTTTACATGGCTTACTATTGTCTGGCTATTGGTTATTGCCACAGCACAACCAAAAATAAACTTGAATCATATTTTAATTAAAACCTAAGTAAACTGTTTTATTCATAGATTTAAATTATCTTAAATGTTATTGTCAGAGAGCCTGAACTAGGGCTGCAACTGATGATTCATTTTCATTATGGAGTGATCTGCTGTTGTTTATTAAACAATAAAGAATGGACATCCCAATTTGTTTTTAGCCCAAAGTGATTATTGAAATGGCTAGTTTTGATCGACCAGCAGTGTGAACTCAGTGCTGATACATTTTTTAGAGATTTTTGTTGTTAAGCTATTCATTGACAATTTTACAATGTTTGTCTCTCCATAAAACCAAGACAAAAATCGACTTAGCATTTTTGTAAACCCAGCTTGCTCAGGTGATGAAGCAGGAGAGACTAAGAGAGCGAAGGATCAACCAGCTGCCTGCCTTCCTCCACCTTTACTCCCTCTCTCTCTGGTGCTGGTTATTTCTGTCGCTGTGGTGTTCCTGTACTGCAGTGTGAGAGTGCCACCTCTTGCTACATGCCTGCCTGGAGTCCTTTCCCTTTGAGACACCTTTGTTTATTTCTGACTACCCAGCAGCAATGCAGGGAACCAGCCAACAGATGAAATTGTTACTGTACCAAAACATTAGGTGGTGAATAATACTGCTGCCAACTCATTCCCCACTGAGCTATTAGATACACTAATGCAATCAATTAAAGGAATAAACACACAGTGCCAGCAGGTGCACACAGACACACACCAGTCATTTTAGTGTAAAACACACAAAGCAGTGGATGTTGGCTGCCTTTGCACAAACTGTTATCCCACTGCCCTTGTCTCATAGCACTCTCACATATGAATAAGCCTACAGTGGTTTTATTGTGTACCTGTGCCAATGTATTAATCAAGTGTGCAATCAATAATTCAGCACCTGCAGCAGTTGAAACAACAGGCAGTCGGAGGCAGCGAGTCGCCCCTTTGATGTCTTTATTCCTTGTTGTTCATTATCTGAGAGGAGGAGAGTACGGTGCCGAGCCTCCTTCGCTCTGCGTGTTCAGGCCTGCAGATATTAATATTTGATGCTTTTCACGTCATACCATTGCAGCCAGATGTCCAGACAGCGTGCACTCAGGACTGAGACATGCCCACTGTAAGGTCTAAGGTTTATACAAACCTTTCTGAGATGCTTGAAAGGGTGTTCAGTTAGGGGTTTGTCTTCATGTGATCGTTTGTGAAGTAAAAGAATAACAGATGCTCTCAGATGATCTTGTTTGTCTTGCCTGAAGCTGCAATAGTAGTTTAGATTCTATTTTCCTACATATGCCCCTTTTTTAAGGCATTTTATGAGTCTGTCAACAGGGGCACTGGTTTGATAGACCATCTGCTCTCCCTCTATGTGTGCCTCTCTCTTTGCTTTGTCCCTCTCTGACGATCTTGTCTTTTTCCTCTTGTGTTTACAGGAAGAATGCAAGCAGATCATGGCACGTCAGAAATCTAACAGCCAGTCCGACTCACACGACGATGAAGTTTCTCCCCCACCGCCCAACCCTGTTGTTAAGGCCCGGCGCCGCAGGGGAGGGGTCAGCGCCGAGGTGTACACTGAAGAGGACGCTGTCAGCTACGTACGCAAGGTCAGCATTGGAAGACGGGTGCACACTCAAACGTCTATGCACACAAGCATAGTGGCACACACAGCCAGAACATACCTCCATGCAAATGCTTGTTTATACAAACTCATCAACATGATTGCACACAGACACAGGAAGTCAATGCATACATTGCACGGATGAACGAATGAATTCAAAGCTGTTAAAAATTCAATAAAAAATATGTGCATAAGTGAAAGGGGTCTCATCTAAGTAATCAGTATGAGAAATTCAAAATACAGTCTGATGTGATCAAAAACATCAAGCAGGTTGATGTTGTTGTTTATTTGCTGGTCTGCTGACACCCACTCAAGGGCACATTCATTGAAACATCGTGACAGTGTGAGGGTAGATAAGCGGAGAACATTTATGACAGCAATTAATAACCGGACATGGACACTTACAGTGAATTTGTTTGCAGCAAAATACATAGTTTGTGAGTCAGCTGCTGAACTGATGTTATTCACAGATGCTGAGATTTTAACACTATGACGTTAGATTGATTGTGATTAACTAGCACTCAGGTTTTTAGCAGGTAATTTACATTTTCATCATGAAATTTAACAGTTTTCATTCATGCCAGTTTCATTTACTAGCCAACTGAGCTAAACCACATTAAAGTCAGATTGACCCCCACGTTTCAATGAATTTACATTTGCACTAGAAACCAGGTTAATCTGTAGAAACGGATTTATTAAGACTTCTAGAGGCTACTTTATTACGGTCTTTGAATTGAATAGTTCTGAATGCAAGGATGCATTCTTACATGTAGTCAAATATCTTGCTTTCCCAATCTTAATTCTTTTTTGGCACGTGTGTTCATGTAGAAAGCTGATAAGAAACCTGGTTACATGTATTCATAGCCCAAAAAATCTCTGGCTGGAAAAATGTGATTTCTCTAATCCCCTACCCTGATTACAGAAACTGTTCCTTATGAAAATGAAATAAACATAACATAATAACATGACATACAATCTGAGAATAAATTAAATAAAAATGGTTTTATTTATGCTTGGGTTTTTCTTTGCATCTCTGGTTTGTATGACAGTATGACAGAGAACTTGTATGAGATATAAAGTAAAAATCATTTATTTTGTAATGTGACTTCATGTTTTCTCGATTTGGACGGCATCATCTTGTCATTCCACAATTTAATGGAGCTATTGGAAAGGGGGCCTTTTTGCCAGAAACTATAACTCACCTTTACACACACACACACACACACACACACACACACACACACACACACACACACACACACACACACACACACACACACACACACACACACACACACACACACACACACATATACTGCACATAAATACACACCCTAGGCATTGTATCATTGCCGTGCTTGTTCATTTGTAATTAACTTGACACGCCATTAATTGCTGGGTAATGACAAAACTGCACAAACCCCTATCAGCACGCTGTAATCGCATGGCCACTGGAGCATGCAGTGAGTGTGTGTGTGTCAGGTGTGTGCACACACCCACATGCATTTGAGTTTATGGCTGTGAGATCTCTACCAGACACTGCAGTTATGTGTCGAGGCAGCAAGCCTGCCCCAATGTCCAGCCTCATTCAGACTGACACACACACACACACACACACACACACACACACACACACACACACACACACACACACACACACACACACACACACACACACACACACACACACACACACACATATGCAACAACTTACACATGCAACGAATCAGACAGCCACGTCAGCGGCATGTGAAAAAGAAATTAATTCATTTGCGTACTCAACACAACAGGGGAGAAAAGTTAATTAAAATTGTATTAAAAGATGAAAGCCCATTATTGCTTCAGTATGAAAGAGCATTTCATCTGGCCATTGATGTACACTGAGGTAACAGACACACAGTGACACACACACATATGCACTCTATGTGCCAACATCTCTTTACATCATCATTTCCATTAATGACTCCACTGTGAAAATCAGCAGCTGTTAAACAGAGCACAATCAATTAGCTAACCCTGCTCATCTGATTAAAAAGAGCTTTGCTATAAAGCGCAGTGACAGAGTGAATTGCAGGGCTGGCGTCAGATTGATGGGAACTACTGTGGAAACCCTCTTGACGAGGTGGAAACGAAATGGGCATACAGTACCATTTTTTCCTCCAATTTTTAAAGGGTTCTTGTGGGATTAAATTAGGAACTGTCTATCACAGCTAACATCCAAATATATATAATGCTGTTGGAGAGAAAATGCAAATGGAGGTTCAAATTCTGAAGCCTAACTTCAATTTTATACTTTTCTTACTTCATTATTGAGTACACATCTAATATATTAACAGAGTTTAGTTTGGCCGCCTGTAGGCACAGCTGGTAAATCATTAGAAATCCACCTTTTCCCATGTGTCTTTACCCCAACTTGAACATCTAACCATCACCCTGACAAGTAGCTGTAAAAAGGACAATGATTCAAAAGCTGGTTACAAGCCGAGGGCCTTCACATTTAATGATACCCTGGGTGACAGTACTGGAGCTGGATCCTGTGGAAGATGATAAAGTGGCTGACCTTAAAATGAATCTGAGAATTACTTGTATCCCTTATGGGTTTCTGTGTCCTCCTCTAAATCCAGGCCAGACCAGCCTCTTTCTCTTTCTGTCCGTTGAGTAGCCAGGCCCGAGTGCTGCAGATAGATACATTTTGGTACTTTTTAAGTCATTTGTGATGTGGTTTTATGTGTGTATTTGTGTGCATGTTGTGCACAGTGCCGCGTGGTCGTCTTCATGTGGAGACATCTGTTGCTCTAACGTAATTACAGCCTACCCCCTCCTCTCCCTCACCACCAGAGACAAAACGCATGCACACACGGACAAACTCCCTTCCCGCCTCAAATTATTCTGTTGTAAGAATGGTTTAGTTTAGTCTGGTCACTTTTCCTCTTTCCCTTACTCCAGCCTTTCTCACCCTATATGGTAAAAGGTGACTTTTAGGATGCCACTTTATAAATACAGACTTCTGTGGCTTTGTTGTGGCTACAGACTCTGCCATTCCCTTACACACACACACACACACACACACACACACACACACACACACACACACACACACACACACACACACACACACACACACACACACACACACACACACACACATACACCGCAGAGTCTGGGACATGAAAATGCATGTTTTATGAATGAGTTCAGGCCCCTTGTGAATTTTTAAGGGCTGTGTGACATTTTGAGTGTAATCCCTGAACAGATGGGCTTTCCCAAAAATACGCAGACACACGTGTGGGATATTCCTTTTTAGAGTTTGCCAATATGCTGCTCTTTAATTACTCAATTTAGCCTGCTTTGAAGTCAGGCCTATTATGTGTTTGTGCTGGTCTGTTTCATGTGTCCACCTGCATGGTGTTGATGCAGTATACTGTAATGGATATAACTGCTTTGTCCACACAGGTGATCCCTAAGGACTACAAGACCATGACCGCCTTGGCCAAAGCCATCTCCAAGAATGTGCTGTTTGCTCACCTGGACGATAACGAAAGAAGGTACAAAACATTTTGTGACCCCATTGGCTTTTTTTTTTATAGGTTTGCACAACATCCTGTGTGATGCCAGAAATCCAAATGTGGGTGTGGACCATGAGTGCATGTTCATAAGATGATAAAATTATAAACAGGCCATTGTTCCAGAATGTACTGCCCTTGCAGTCACTGTGTTGCATTACATTACATTACAGTCATTTAGCAGACGCTTTTATCCAAAGCAACTTACAATCAGTAGTATATTACATATCATTCACCCATTCACACACTGATGACAGGGCTACCATGCAAGGTGCCACCATCAGACTCTAACTAACATTCATGCAACATCCAGTCCACACCGATGGCAAGCCTTCGGGAGCAACTTGGGGTCAAGTGTCTTGCCCAAGGACACATCGAACCACCGACCCTCTGATTGGAGAACTACCTTGCTCTCCACTACACCACAGCCGCCCTGTTGCCTGCTGCTGTGGAGAAATGAAGGGGTGAACATGGACAGATGCAGCAGCAGAGGAGGGGTATGCAGCAAAGGGCGGCTAAGGGGGCAACTGGATGCGTCAGTGTGTGTTGTATTGTGTTGTGTTGTTGGTTGTCATGGTAACCTGTCTGCCTGTCAGTATCATGTTGTGTATTCAGATATGGGTGGTGGCGCTCAGATGCATTGCTCAGGAATCAACGATTCTCCATAGTCGTCTCAGAAAGAGAGGGATGCCAACTTCCCGCCGTCCCTCCCTTTTTTCTTCCCATCTGCTCCTATTCGTTGTTCTTTCACATTCCTCCCCTCTTCAACCATCCTCTCTCCATCCTTCCATCTGTCTGAGATCTGCAGATATGGCAGGGGTCTGGCTCTGACAGGGGAGGGGGTGTTGTGGGAAAGGCTCTCAGGTGGCTGGCTGTCCCACCCGCCAGCCGGAATAGTGTTTCATTGGCGGGGAGAATCCATTATGCCCCATGGAGAGGAAAACACCGGAGCTTTCCTGTCGGCTAAAGCCTCCGCGGACCAAACCAAAAACACACTCTTTCCAGTCTTTCGTCAGCTGACAATTTACCATGCTTCCTTGGCACAGGCACGCACACCTCTGATTGCACGTCAGTGCTTCTGAAGCAGCCCCGAGCGGAGTGCGACATGTGATAGGTCCGGACAGTCAAAACCATGTGCTTGGGTGGCTGATGTGGCAGATTAGAGGTACACCGCAAAAATATGTGGCAGTAGACCATAAACCATCAGGTTTTAATGTACTCAAGGCCCCTTGGCATGCAAAGCTATGTAATGGCGTCGTCGTCGGCCCATGAAACCATGCATGATGTAGAATTTATTCGACTGGCTGTCATGTTTGCTGTCTCGCTACACACAGCTAGCATCAACCATTGATGCTGTGCACACAATAATTCTTGTTGTGTCATTTGTGGGTGAACATGCAGCGCTCTTGGCTAGAGAAAAGCATGTCTGATTTGCTAGATTGGACACCGACATGGCAGATAGTTGGCTTTGCCTTCGTCTATTACTCTCCACTCGTCTCTCTCTGTCGCTCTTACGGTCGCCCTCACTCTCTTCTGTTCTTCCTCATTCTTCAATTCCAGCTGATTATGCTGGACGGCTGGCTGGTGGCTCGGTCACATTGTGGTTATGTTGCGGTTGTCGCGGCTGGAGCCCCTTACCGACAGAAGTGTATTGCCAATGTGATCCTCCGGCATTTATGAGAAAACTGCACACAGCAACCAGCAGGGCTTTGCACGTGGCTCAGTTGCTGTAGATTACACTACATGCTCTAATTGGTAAATTTTGGCATAAAACTTTATCTGTGAAGTTGCATCTGTGACTTCAGCTCATTCTAAATGATGTACAATAACAGTCATCGACTGTAGGAGGGTATATTCCTGTTAATACAGGCGACAAAACGGAAAATGAAGCCAATGTCAGCTTCAGAGTAATCATTTTTTGCATGTTGATGCCTTCTGTCGTGGCATTTATGAAGCCACGGTATGAAGTACATTGGCTTCTTTTGATGTGCCAGAACTGTCAGGGGCTGACGCACATTAGCAGATGGAGTCTGCACAGTCTTCTCCATCTCTCGTCTCTCCCTCCTTCTCTGTTTCTCACTCCTCCCTCGTTCTACAAACAGCTGGCTATGTGGGTTATCAGATGTTCTTGCACATGTGGACTCATTGGGTATTCAGTGACAGTGGACCTTTGCTGTATGGGCCTGTGCTTGACATCAAGGTGTGTAGGTCAGTGCATGCATCACTGGATGACAAATGGCTACATGTGAAAACTTCTGATGTCTTCTTTCTCCTCACTGCTGGTTGGCATTGGAAATATCTTTTGTACTTTGTTCTATAAATGGTTTCAAACATTCACAAAATGGCTATTTTTGTTTGAGGGTGCATGTGACACAGGCAGAGAAAAAAATGGAGGGTCAGTAGCTGTCTGTTTGTCAAGGAAACATCTTGTGTAATTAGTCAGTCAGCAGTTATGTAAACTGAACTTGACACGATTTGTTCCCCCATTAGCACTATATTATGCTATCGTCGTCCCCTTCAGTAATGAGCGAGATGAAAACAATGAAGCCTCTTTGTCTCTCTCCTCTCTCTTTTTCCTCTCATCACTTTCTTCTCTCTGTAGCTCTCGTTTTCCTTGTTGTCTTATCCTATTTCACCCTATCTTAATGTACTTATCTGACCTTCTAGGAATCCAGGAAGACTGAACTGGTTCTGTAAGCGGTACAGTTTTGTAGGCTGCTTTTTCTTCCTTTCATTTTCAAATAGTTTTTTCTTCTGCAGCAGCCAAATATTGTGCTGTGGTTTTGCACATCTGCCTGCATTTTCATTTTACAGCATAATCCATACAAATATAGCAACATACATAATCAAAATCTAAAGTTTTTTTATGTATCAGGCTTTATATCTGCCAGTCTTTAACACTAGAAGCACCATGGAGATAGATGTACACAATTAAATAAAATACAATTTAATTCAAAATGTTTATAACTTTGTTGTTAGTATCTGTATACAAAGCCATTCCTCAACTTCTAAAATGTGATTTAATATTGGACTGCAACTGTGCTAAAAACACAGCTAAAAGTTGGGTTATTATCACTTTTTGGTTCGTTTAGTTTATTGCTTTAAAAACAAATCTTCAGAATAGACCCATCACATGCATCCTTGTTGTTTGATCGACGGTCAAAATGGATGTGCATAAATTCGACAACCACTTATTTTTATTCATTTGATTGTATTCCAATAAATCCATTGTTAAAGCCACTCACCCAAACATACATTAACACCCATATACATATATACAGTGTATATATACAGTAAATATACAGTTTGCTGTATACATGTATGCACAGTATACATGTCTTTTCAGAGGAAATCTTTCAGTAGAGAAGCTGCTCTATCAGTTTTCTGTTGGGGATGCAGAAATGATAGACTATATGTTTACAGTGATGGGTTGACAGGCTGGAAAAAACAATCCAGTAGGGAATCTTAGGACAAGCAGGATATTACTTAAACTACAAAAGAACCAGCTAGTGGTCTGAGCTTTGATCATATCCTGTTTTGTAAAGTTTGCTTCCCAAGCTTCTACTGTCAGCAATTTCAAGATGTCCGGGTTTATGCGTTTGTTTGATTGCGTTCTGGAGAGAGAATGATAACAGAGTATATAGTGGGGCATTTAGTGCAAGATAAAAGGCATTTGTTTTCTCTACAAACTCAACACTTTTTTTCACAGTTTAAGTCCTGTTCCACCTACGCTCAGTTAAAGAAAAAGTGAGAAATAGAGAAAGAAAGAGGCAGAGACAAATAAAAAAAAAAACTACAGTGATGTGGTACTGCCTCTCTTTCTGCTATGGAGACCCCTACTATTTGATCTGCTTCTTCCCTTTCAACAGATTTCTCTGATTTGATCAAGCAAATCCTTCTTATAAACTATATAAATCTAAACTTTTGGTCATGGAGAGGTTTAGAAGAACAAATGTATAAAACCTTTGTAATGTTGAAAGGGTGTAGCAACCATATTCAATACACTCAAAACCATGCACACAAATACCACCATGACTACAAAGGATGATAGGGATTACATTATCATGAGAAACACACACACACACACACACACACACATACACACACACATAAGGGCATTCTCGAGTATGCATGTCAGACTGTGTTCCCAGTGAGGCTGCTCCAGCTGGGAGCGTGGAGTCTTTGATTAACACACCATTCCATATGTCATACTGTATGACCTCAAATTTTCTGAGCTCCACCAGCCGTATGTGAATGTGTGTGTGTGTGTGTGTGTGTGTGTGTGTGTGTGTGTGTGTGTGTGTGTGTGTGTGTGTGTGTGTGTGTGTGTGTGTGTGTGTGTGTGTGTGTGTGTGTGTGGTCCATCTTTTCTCAGCTGCCTGGAAGTGAAACCTTGACCATTTCTGCCTTCCAGATTTCAAATAAACATTGTTTTTTGTAATTAAAAGGCAGTTGTTTTGTTGAGCTAAGGAAGTTGTAGACGTAAAGAGATCAAAGCAAATAGTTTCTTGTTCTTAAATATTTTAAATATATATATTTAGAGATTTATCCTGAAAGACACACCTGCATATAGCACTCATTGCATTACACCAGTGTGAATGTAGTGCAAAGTCAGGAATATGTAGTTTTGCTAATGAAAAAGGTCATGGTTTGTTAACAAAACAAACTGTGAGGTAATGAACATAAACTGTACCATCAAGGGAAAGTGTCTCCGTCTCTTTATCTCTCTGACCTTGGCTGGTCTCTAAACTGACGTCTGAATCTCTGTCATACTGAGGCTGCCAGCGGGTGGACCCCTCTATTTGCTTCACATTAGCTGCCATAATGACCTCATTATGATATGCCCATACAAAAAGACACACACACACGCAAGATAAGGTGGGAGCGGTTGTTTGATTTCACACCGTGCTGAGCTTGCTTTACTTACACGCTAATCAGCCTGCAACCACCTGTCTCAATACTGTAACCACACCGTTATCATATTGACTCAAAGTATTATCTTACCACCTGGATGTCTGATTATTCTGTTTTGGTTTCAGCTAACTAACAGCACTTAGATGATAGTTTCAGATCAAAGGTTTTGATAAAAAAGCGCCGGGGTTGATAACAGAAAGAATCACATGTCACGCTGTTTTGCACCAACTTGGATATGGATGTCAAGTTTACAGATTTGTGTGTGTGTGTATGTGTGTGCACATGCACATAGCCTGTTTGTCCAGGTGCACCCTGGACTAACACTAATAATCTAATCCACCACTTCCCCTGTTAAATGCCAAATGTGAACCAGTCCTTTAATGTGGTCAATCGGGCTATCGCCTGTTTAAACACACAATCTTTCACTTTCTACTGTAAAAGTGTTTATTATCTAACTTCCTACTGAAGTGATTTGAAGATTTCTGATAGCAGTAGACCGTGTGCTCTATTTGTTAATGTTGGGCTGTTTTTGTTAGTTTTGCACACCTGGATAGATGACCTTTATGATCTCCAACTTTGTAAATGTAGGAGTGCAACGATGGACAGGGAGGGCAGGAAGGGACAGACACAGGAGCAACTCTTTGAGGTCGCATTTAAAGAGAGATTAATTACAGAGGAAGAGGCTAAGGGGAATCTGTCAGAGGTGCATTTATTTTTCCCTGGACACGAACAAATAGATCATCAAGTTCTCCTGTCTGCATGCATTAGTCTAATTCCCTCATACCACAAAACACTCTCTCGAGGACAACACAGAGAAGAGAAGCCCGGCTGTCTGTGTAACCACATAAATTGTCTGGCAGAGATGAGGGAACCCTGGTTATCTCATTCCTTCAGCTGCCTTGGCAGAGTTTCCAATGTTAAAAAATAATATTACCATCTGGTAGCAGGAGTTGTTAAATCTCTTCAGTTCAGGACCCCTATTGTAAAGTAAAGCAAATACAGCACTTTATCTATATTATGTTTAGAACCAGGACCTGATATATTTAAAGAAAAGAAAATACCATTCTATAAGATTGCACAATCAAAACAACAATCAATATTTTGCAGTTAAAATGTTATAGCAAAGGATGCAATTGTTTGAAAGGGTTGTAAAGAGGTGGTGCTTACCTCATCCTGCCTTCTTTAATCCTCTAATTAACAAGCAGAGTAATGAGTTGATGAAGTGACCGATTAGTTGACCTCTGACCCCTAAACCCTGACCTCTGCACCTCTCCCACTAGCCCCTGCCGATGGACAGGGAACATCTTTAGTGCAGTGGCACTCTTTGTCTTTGTCTGTGTGTGTGTGTGTGTGTGTGTGTGTGTGTGTGTGTGTGTGTGTGTGTGTGTGTGTGTGTGTGTGTGTGTGTGTGTGTGTGTGTGCTTAAAGAGGTGTAAAAACAATAATAAATAAATCAGTGAGAGACAGAAAACTTGAATAAACAAACAAAAGAGAAGTGAAAGACACTATAAACTGCCCGAGAGAGATCTTCTTGTGTTGCAGCGGAAGTTTATTTAAGGCTAGTGTGACGGGACAAAGCAACAAAGACGATGAGGTGTGAGATAGTGTTCTCTGCAGCCATATCGGATGAACACCGCTCTCATCATCATATCTGAGAGTGTTTATTTGAATCAGGTCCCAGATTAAAAGATGTGGAACTTGAGCTCTGCGCTCCGGTGGATGGCTTCATAGACACACTGTTTCAAAAATTTTACAGTAAAGGCAATATGTTTTTGGTTTTTTTTGACTATTAGAAAATGCACAGTTACGGCCACACACTACTTACATCTTCGTTGTCATCGTCATGTACACAGTGAGACCCAGAGTGTGCTGTTACCACATAGCAGCCCCTAGGGGGTGGTTTTGCCACACACTGATAATACAAATATCAACTCTCTTGAGTTATAGCCACACTAGTCCTTGTCCTGGACACACATATATGCACACAAATTGTTTGCCTAGTTGTTTGGACATTTGTCTTACGTGATCCCCTGTAGGCCGTCCTTCCTGGCAGTATATAGTGCAGGTGAAACAGGATGCAGTGGCCCTGAATGGATGGCTTTTTGTCTGGCTTCTCCCACCAAAATTCACATGATTTTGGAGTGACTATTTAGGAAGTATCCTGCAGTCTCTTTGTGTCTTCTTGTGTCTTTTCTCACCACTAAGAGGACCCCTTCTCTCTGTCTGTTCAGGTGGAAGACTATTTTAACTGTTTAACTGCGTCTTTGATTTGTATTTTATGGCAGGCTGTGTAATAACAGCACAAACAAACTAGCAGCTTTCTGTTGTGTGTTGTTTGTCTATTTGTTTGCGTGTTTGTTTGTGTTTCCTGTCTTACTGATTCCCCCATTCACTCTCTGTGTGTTCTCATCCTCGTTCTTCCTGAGAGCGTGGTGGTCCTCTTTTCCCCCTTTTCAGTCTCTTTTTCTCTTCCTGTCTTTCTCCCTGTCCCAGTCGTGCAGGCTCATTCACATCTACATCCACGCTCACATCCAGTCCCTCCCCCACATTCAGCGCTCCGTCCCCTGCATGGCTTTGTGCTGCTGCCACAATGCCAGGGGCCAGGCGATGAGGTCACTCTCCACAGGAGAGCTGCAGGCCTGACTGAACCGCGACCATCCCCACTGCCATCCAGTGCACAGAGGACTAACAGGCCGGCAGCCTCACCTCCCCCAGCACATACATCATACATCTGTCCCTCAGCTCAGACAACTGCACCTCCATGCTTATGCAAACCACACGACAGGCACGCACACAAACGTATCATTTGCAGAAGATGTCATAGCTGTACATGTATGCATACTTGCAAGCTAGTGCAGATAAACACACTCATTAACAAGTGCACACAGTTGCACACACAACTGCACAGATTGCTGGAAACTTTTGTCCTCTCTCAAACCCTCTGCTGTGTTTCAACCTGTCCCCTGCTGCCTCTTCCGCCCCCTGTCTCCTTTCTCCATCCTTCACTCCATCCATCTTCCCATCCAAACTCTTTAGAAAGTAATGAGTCATGTAGTGTAGGTGTCTGGAGTCCTTTAAGAAAGTTGTGTTCCCTCCAAAATGTACCCCAGAGTCTGTGCAGGACAGTTTTCCAGCTTGCTATGATTCATCCCTGCCTTTTCAGCTGCTTATACCATCAATGTGAGTGAGTGAGTGTGTGTCTGTTTGTGTGTGCGTAGGCATGTTCCCCCGTTCATGTATGTATGCGCAGGTACTAATGTGCAAGCTGTGACTTGTGACTGATGCACATGAATGCTTAAAAAATGGTGTGTGAATGTATGTTTCTGTACATGTATGCACGTAGAATGCATGTGCATGTATGTCCTGCAGTAAAGAGGAAAAGGGGAGAAAGAAACTGACCTTTCAATTTTTTATTTGAGCAGCAGTTGGATCAAATGTCGACAGTGGGAGAAGTAATGATTCAACTCAATCTCACCTTGATATCTCCCAACAAAATGGCAACAAACGTGCTTTAACTGCTGAGAGTGGAAGTGAAGAGGGACAAGTAAACGAGGGAAAGCCCATAAAAAAAAATCCCTGCGAACACTTTGAAGCTGAGACGTGTGTGTAGAGAAGTTGTAGTGTATTGATTAGGAGTGACTCAGGGCGTGATCATGGACAGTGGCACGTTTCTTTTCAAGTGAATGAATATGTAGGGTAAATGTTTGAGTGTGCATGACAGTGACTTCCTAGCCAGGGTTTGCCCCTGCTGTGAGTACATGATGTTCCTGCCACCCTCCAGTGCCTTTATAGCTCAGCCGGGTCCAAAGCACAACCCTTACATTAGCCGGTGACAGAGCAGCCTAGCGCCCTACAGAATAGCCTCGCTTGGCCCATGGCCTCCTATTGTATACATCCCGTCTGCTTTGTCTACGCTACTGTGATAGGTTCCAGTGTACAGGCACAGACAACAGTTTTGTTATAGCGTGTTAATTCTCCCATGACCTCCTCGTTGGTTTGTGGGTGTCATTCTGGTTGAGTTTCATTTAGATTAGAGAAGCTCAGCTCATTTCCATGCTTGAGAAGTTTGAATGTGTGATGTCTCAAAGAGCTTGTGTTATAGAATTTAGGTCATCGTGGAGCAATGTGGTTTTTCAGGTGATTAGATGAATGCTGTTCTATAGTTTTCTACAGTACATACAGTGACTCAACTTTCAAGTGGGCTAACAGCTTTAGGGCTGCATGATTTATTGTATTTAAATTGAAATTTGATTATCTATTAAAACTTCATACAAGATAATGATTCTGCTGTATTTACATTAGCAGGGACATCCCTTGCGTCTCAACAAACACTCCTAATTCATTTTTAATTTCCATAAACAACCTGCAAGACACCCCTAGAAGCAGAAACAAAAAAGCGGTTAATGTTAATGAGTGAAAGGGAGACAAATTAGGGAGTAAAACATTCTTTAGAGAAACAACCAAAAACACTCATATGTCTTTTTTTTTTTTTTGTAAAAACAGATTCAGGAAAAAGTCCCATGCAAGTAATAGACGGAAAAATATGGTCTAAATAATTTATTGATTTCTATTTTTACATTTTTGGTTTACAAAAACAGCCTATCCTCCCACTTTTTCAAGAATGCAGAGGGTTCAAAGTCAAACGTAGGAGGTTCATTCTTTTATGTGGTATTCTGCTTTGTCTTCTGTGCTGTGATTTCATGTGACAGAAGTTTAATTTCTTGCTTCTTTAGATCTTCCATTAGCAAAGAAAAAGTCTAACTTGGACTTTGCATGAGCCTCTCTAAACTGGGGCAATAAAATAACCTTAAATTCTTCATCTATGTAGGAACAGGCTTTAGAGTTCCATTCTGTAAATTTGTTTGAACCTTGTTTACAAAAAACAAACCATTGAAGTGAAGTAGTTTCAGCGTCTATAACAGGAGCACAAGGAGAATGGAGGGAAATAAAACCATGTTTATTACAAATGGTAAGACTTGTATCTAGCATGTTTCTATGTGTTGTTGTTACAGTCAAATAACGTTTCCAGTTAGCAGGTTGCTCACATTAGCACATTCCATGGTGTTAGCACATTATACACAAGGTGCTAGTTGGTTGCTCAACACTGTCCAGGTCTGCAGGCTGTTTGTCTGATGAAGCTGTCTGTCTGTTTATAGCAGGGAAGGCCTTACGTCAGTCAGTTGTCAGCTATTGAATGTCAACTATTTCTCTCTCCGCCATGCACCGAGTGCACTTCTTACCTCATTGCTTACAGCACTGGTTGATGTGTTTTTTTGCACACAAGCTAACACACACACACACACGCACACACACACACAGTGTAAAGTTATAGCCTTCGAAATGTCCACAGTGGATACCTCGTCCTTCACTTTTCCCCATCTAATCATCCACGCATCCTCCCCTCCCTCTTCCTCAGGCCCTGCGGGGCATTTCCAGAGTTTGCTCTCTGTCTCAATTGCAGCATTTATACCTATGTGTTTGAGCGTGCATGCATAATGTGCTGTGTTGTGTAAACATCTCTCAGGTTCAAACCCCAACAAAAGACAATTTGTGTCCCGATCCGCTTCTCAAATGCTTATCCTGTTTCTTGCGCTTGTCTTCTTTGAGGTGTGAGTGAGGGAGGGAGTGGAGGGGGAGGGCGGAGGAGAGGAAAAGACATGCCCGCGGGACAGCGGCATGTTTTGTGATGTTTAGCAACGTGTCAGGATATGTGTGTTGTGTGCGTGTGAGAGAGAGAGAGTGAGAAAGGGAGACGCGCAACTCTTGGCACCTGTACACTATATATTCCCAGCTATGCATTCAGTTAAATAACTCTTCTTTTTATTTCATCTCTCTCTCTATGTGTCTCTCTCGTTCTCTCCTTCCACTGACACGTCATCTTTGGACACATCGGAGCGATGGAGGCTCAGTCCTGTCAGCGCCTGATTCAGCCTGACCCCTTTTCTCTCTAAGTGGAGGAAGAGCTCGCTTTTTCCTGTCCTCGGGGCAACAAACATCAGAGATAGAGGGCATTAGAAAAGTGTGAAAATGCTAGTACTGAAGTGTGTTCTAGACGGACGGCAAGAGGGAAAACAAGTTAAAGTGACCCGAGGGAAAATTAGAGAAGTAAAGTTTTGGTAAAGTTAATCAACAACATAGTAGTCTGATCTCCATTCAGTGAGCGAAGTAAGAATGGAAATGGAAAGAAAGGGAGAGAAAATAATGGGAGAGACTGCATGGTTGGACATGTTTGTGATGTTTTGAGGCTGACATCATGGCTGCATCAGCAGGTGGTGTGTGTTGGATCATCAGGTAGGCCTTTAAAACAGCCTTGTCACACTTAATACACACAGCAGTCAGACAAGAGGGAAGCTTTAACCATGGCACCAGAAGGCCAGCAATGTAGTGTTGAGATCTATCTGAATAAATCTTAATCTACTCTCTTAATCCAACTCAAATCCTTAAAATGATTTATAGACATAAAACAGAACAAAAGGAGGAAATACATCTAATATGGGCTAACTCTACTATATTACCGGTACTTTGCCTGAAAAATGATTCAGCCGTTCGCTGCAGTAGCATACAATAATCCTATGATTTGAAACATCAAAAGACTCTGATGAGGCATATATTTACAATCAAGATCCTGTCAAAGTATTTGGTGTTTGTTCTCCGCCCTGTAACACATCCTCATTTCTCCTCACATCCTCCCCTTAACTGCCCCCTCTTTCTTTTATCACTCTTTCCCTCCTCAGGATGGTCCTTTCTTCCACTGCCATGCAACTCCCTGCTGCCAACCTGAATGTTTGTATGTGTGTGTGTGTGTGTGTGTGTGTGTGTGTGTGTGTGTGTGTGTGTGTGTGTGTGTGTGTGTGTGTGTTTGTTCCAAGCAACCGTCACAGCAGAAGAAAGAGAATATGAGAGTGTTAAAACCTTTTGAAATTGTTGTAAAAAAAGAAATTGAGCTTTTATACGTGAGCATGTGTAAAAATTAGTGTCTCCTTAACCTTCTAAGCTGTTTGGTACAGTGTGAGGAAAGCACTGGTGCTCTAGGTACTGGGCAAGGTAAAGGTGTGACAAGGCCGGATTGCCCTCTCATGAAGTTGGCATTGGCAGGCTAGCAGAGTCCAAGGTGCCAGAGCCGGTTCAGCGGTAGTTCAGTCTGATATTTTATCTGTGGACTACTGCTTCTATTAGGCTCAAAGGTTTGAGGAAAGCTACTGGGTCAGTTCCCCCCCCCCCCCCCCCCCCTCTCTATTATACAAGCTACTGCTTATGTTTGTTTGAATCATTGTCAGCAAGTGTTTACCTCAGAGCAGTCACCACGGTAACACAGGCTCCGGGGTTTATTGGTCAATTTGGACATCTCACGTCTCCTACAGTGCTGGATGGATAATGGCAAAGTTTAGCGATGTGAGTGATGTCTCATACTTCATCATACGTCATGTTTTTTTTTTTTTTTTTTTTTTTTACATTTATGCCTTTTATGCCTCCAATAGTGATATTTGAGAGAGACAGAGAATGCGGGGAAAGAGAGTATGGGAAAGACAGTCAGCAAGCGGTTCGGACATCAGGGAAATTAACCAGGAGAATCACTGCTCAGGGCTTTTACGCCCATGTAGGATACTCCCTAAACACGGAGTTTAAGGTTCGCCCCAGATTTTGATTATCAAACTGGAAAAAGATGGCAGTATGTTTTGGAAATGTGAAGTATCCATACTATTGAGTTTCAAAATCATTTTCTTAATAAATTTGTAGTGAGAAACGTGCCATGGAGATGCAGAACTGTGCTTCAGTCCATATAACACGTATTAGCAAAAGCTAGCTTCTGAGCTGTAAAAGTCATTTTTAAAGGTTATAAAACGTTGCATCTCATCACTGCTCAAGTAGATGTTGCACTTTCATTGTAATTATCTATGTGTAACATGTCAGACAGAAATCAGACTTGTGCACCTCACCACTGCACTTGACTTTGAAATTAGAGATTAGACTTTCTCTCAGGTGGTCTGATCATTGCACTACATATAAATGACAGCGTTTCCTTCGGCAGGTGTCAGCAGCAGTGTACAGGTCAAACAGATCACCAGCACTGGCCCTCAGGTGCTCTGGTACTCTCTTCTACACTTTATAGCAACAGGAGGCCGTCAGGTTTACACCCCTTTTAAACCCACCAGGCCAGGTGTGTGGGTTTAACACAGTGTGCTCCCTGCCCTCCATTGGTTTTAAATGCAACTCCGATATTTAATTACACAGCTTACTCTAACGAGACCTCTTTGGATACCAATAGATCTTAGATTAGAGACAGAAATATCAGTCAGAGGCGCTCTTGAATTCTATTAAAGATTTCAAAAGTTTAGTTTGCAATGGACAATAGCAAAGTAAAAAACTGTACGTTTGTTTTGGAGCTTATGATTTTTATCAGAGGCCCAAGAACTGAAGCCAAGGGCAGATTGGGAAAAGCCAGTTGAGTTTTAGGAAAGTGAGAGTTTTCTTTCTCCTCGTCTGGCCTTGGCCTCCTCTCTCCTCCCACATTGTTGACCATCTTTAAGTGGTCATTGCCAACAGCCGTAAACTGTTATGTCCACCTGTAAACCTCCAGGACCACCTCTGTGCTGCACGGTTGCCTGTACACTCAGTATAGGCCAGACAAATCATCCAACATACAACTTTGTGCATTAAAATAACAGTATGTAGCACTGGTATTTTATTTAATATCTGCACAAAAGATGACAGGAAATTATGTAACCGCCACAAGCTACAGACAGAAATATGTGAACTAAAATGCTTTGTTTTTCGGATTATGTTTGGCCTACTCAATATGCAACGCCTTTCATTGTCTCTGCTGATTAGACGTTTGTGATGTGCAAGAAGAACTTAATTTACCAGAAACAAACCATAATCAACTTGACTGTTTGTCTTAAGATATATGAACATTAACAGGAATTAAAATGTCTGAGTAACAGTTCTTAAAAAAGGAAATTAAAATTCATGTTCTCTGAAATAGCTGATGTATTATAAAGTGTATTGCCCACCTCTATTGTTCAAAATCATCATTGTAGTTTTAAAATTGCACGGCACTTGTGATTTGATGGACAGAGGGGATCTTTGTGGTGAGTTTTTATTAAGTAATACACAACACTCTTGGAGTTTGGAGCCCGATGTGAAGAAAAGGGCAGCAGCTGGCATTGCCCTGGTCCATTTTTTCCAAGGGCCTTAAGGGAGAGACAGGGCACGAGCCAAGAGCTTTCATGTCATAAATATCCTCCCTGAATGATTCAGTGCTGTATAATTACACCTCCTTCATCTCTCCCTTCACCCTTTCTTGCTCACTGTAAAACTACTGCCTAGTGTCAGTGATGTGTGTGTGTGTGTGTCTGCATTTGAGTGTGTGTATATGCTTATGTGTGCATACCAGTTTATGTAATTAGATGTTTTTAAAAAACGAATGTCATTGTGTCCACACCAACAGACCTCAGTGGTGTGAGTTGGTTCTTCCATGTGAATAACATTGGCTGCTTGTGCTCAACTTTACACTTTAAACTGTAAACCACTTAGTCAGCCTCATAAAGATATATTTTCCATCTTACTGTGATATACCCAGAATGAGTCACACAACAGGCTAGTAAACAATTCCGTTAAACTCCAACATCATTGAAACCCTTATTTATTTTTCATGCTTTTGTGTGAGTTTGCTTGTGCTTTTCACATTGTGCTGACTAATCACAACTCTTCACCTGGCAGCCAAACAAGAAGCAGTACTGTGGCACGTCGTTTGTATAGTGACCTGCCACTGGCAATGCCGTTATTATGCAGCATAGATTATTATTTTTTAACAAGTCAGACCGGAGCCTAAAAACATAAGGGAGGAAACCTTTTTACGTTTTAAACGTATTTGTGTTGTCAAAAATATTGAAGTATAGTTAGATGTCAATTCTGAATATTTGGAACAACAAGTTGACCCACACACTTCTATTTACCTTTTAATGAAAATTTGATGTCCTTAATGTTGTTCCAATTGTTCCCTGTGGTATCGAAAATTGTACTGAATATAATTTTTCAAGGTATTGTATTGAAGTTAGAAATTTAAGTTTCATGACAACGCTAATTTGTATATGATTCTGACATTCAATAGATTATTGCTACCTCGTATGATGCTCAGCGGATCCCTGTAGGGATTGTTTTTTCTCAACATCTCACCCTGCTGCCTTCCTCAGCCTACAAACGTACCCATATTCCTCAAGCCTGTGCTTATATCATGGAATTTTTTTTGCAGACTTGGGAAACAAAGACTATTGTTCTGATCTGCCAGAATAAGCAATCTGAATTACTATCAACTGTGGTAGTAAAAAATTAATCCTTCAAACGTCCTAATGGCATGAACAGTGTGCCAGCCAAACCAGTCGGCCCTCTCTGCCAAGCCAAGATACAACTTGGAGCGCTGGGAAGTTCCCGTATGCGGTGCAGTTGTTGATTGTTTTAGTTATTGCAAAACGTCTTCCACTCAGACGAGCGCATTCTGGATGGGTTCCCCATTAAGGGCTTGTGTAACTCAACATTCTGCGGCCCATTAAGTAACACAAAGACATGGTGGCACGCTGCACTGTTAAAGAGCCCCTTGGTGCTAATTGCATAATGGCAGTGCTTTGTGTTGAGGCAGTAATGTAAGAAATACAACAAATAAATAGCTGTGTTGTAGGAGAGACTAAGAGGAGGCAATCAACGGCATCTAGAAAAAACAACAAGCTTCCAGCCTAAACAATCAGGCCTGGTTTTATTTCATTAAAGACTGAAATCCCCTAAGCTAACCACAGTTTTATGGGCGTTTGAGAGCAATAATAGGCCGGAGCTGCGTTGTTGTGTGCATGTGTATAAGAGAGAGTGAAGGCACACATAAGCTTTTCCATTCATTCTCGCATTAACAGACACCTACAGATGTATAACTTGCAACCTGGCGTGGCAGCTACATTTTCTTGTGGATGGATTAATCTGACCACAATTAACAGTTTCATGTTGAGAACCACACAATGCAATGCAGGGCGTTACATAAAGGTGTCTCTGTTCTGTAATTGCATCCATTTTGATATTACTTCCACCCATGACTGCATCTTTTGGCATCATCGGTTTCTCCCTTGAACTTAAAATTGCTGCTTCACTGCCATGATTGCCAAAATATTACAGAAGGGCTATTAACTCTAGCTGCACCTCCCTCCGCTACAAACAGACACTTATAAGGGCAACGCGCTGCACATCATGGTGATGTCATCTGGTTAAAAACTGTGCATGTGTGCTCAGGGAGACAGATTCTAAGAATTTAAAATAGGAATGGAATGATGTCAGCGAGGATAGTTTGAAAATAAATAACAATTAGACATTTACATGGATGCATTTTTTCTTAGTATGTGTTCTTACATGCATATCCACATGTGTTGTATGGAAGTATGTCCACAAATCTGAACCACGACACAAGCCTTGTCTTCCTCCCGAGGGTGGAGGTGAACTTCCTAGCCCCATCAGAGTCTGTGAGGGTCCCTCTGTCTCGCTCTCTCTCTTTCTGTCTGTCTCTGTCAGAACAGCACATCCATTGTTAGTGGGGTGCTCTGCCTTTACATAAGGTCAGAGGGGCTACAGGTAGGGGAAAAAAGGACAAGATTAATCGCTTCATCTGGGACAGGCAGGGAGGGGGGGTGATAGACCGAGAGATGAGGGAAATAGGTGGGACAACGAGAGAATTAGAGGGAAGAAAGAGGTAATTGGAGAGGAAGAGAAAAAGTGATCGAGAACAGACAGGGAGGAAGTTGGGGATGAAGAAAGGGGAAAAAGGGACAGGTAGAGATGAGGGGAAGTAATTACCTTCATAAGTGTCTTTGTTGAGCTCACCGATGCATTCAGCGGGAGGCAGGGCATGGAAAGAGAGAGGTGGTCAAGGGTAATTACCTAACCGCAGGTTTGCTCACCTTTGATCCTCTCGCTATGACTTTGTGTCTCAGGCTCGAGCATCCTACTAACTGCCTGATGCATCATCATCAACAGCATCATCATCACCACTATGAAAGGTTTCATACCAAAAATACAACCCACCCTGAGTTAGATAGCACTGAAATATGTTGTGTCCCATAAAATATATGATTTTAACATAATTCATGGACGTGGATTTTCCCTGTCTTTTAAACTCTGTTCTCAAAATGAATAGGTCTTCCCTGTTGACTTTTTTTCTTTTGCTAAAGTAATTATTGTCATAGACTACACATTATTAGTTATACATGACCAGCTCCCTGAATAAACAGACTCCACGCCGAGAGCAGGTGGTCACAGATGTGAGGAAAGTTGAGAGCTCTCTTGCAGATGTTGCTCTGACTAATCACCATCAAAGCGAGTGGGTTTGTGTGGCATATGAGAGTGCCAGTATGCATGTGTTCATCAAGAATGCCCATGCTCAAAATATGTTGTTGTACTTTGGTGTGTGTGTCTGTGTGTTGACATGCACAACTGAGTTGTTCTGGTTTCATCCATAGTATCGCAGTGCATGCATGGAGGCTGAGTTGTATATGAGAGTACCGAAGTGTGTCTGTGCATCTTTTAACCTGCGCTTTTACACTTCAAAGAGAAAGTGTGTTTTTATTCACGCAAGTGTGTGTTTGTGAGTGTGTGTGTGTGTGTGTGTGTGTGAGTCAGTGGCCAGCTGCATCGAACATGCACTACCTGTGGTTGTAGTTGGTCCAAATGCACCTTCTTAAGTCTGCTTTTCATTCAGTGTCACATAAACAAATACCAGCAGGGTCCATTCACTTCCAAACCACTCAATAACATCCTCAGATCTCTCCCAAACATCTGTTGACCTTAAGTTTCTTTTGGTGAGTATCATGTAAAGCTACACTTTTATGTCTTCAGTGGGCAGCTAGGTATGTTTGGCTGTGTAAGCGTTTTCATTCCCAAGTGCTGCCGAGTGTACTGTCATGAGCACAGACATATTCAACACCCACACATTATTTTGTACGAACCTGTGTTTTTAAAAGGCAATATACACTCAGACGCAGACACACTGATGCACTCTTTCTGTGAAACACACACATATTCGGAGAACGGGCTCAAACTTGCCAAACATTCACTCAGCAGGTCTTGTATGTCTTTGATATGCCTGACCCTCTTATTGTTTTTTCTATATTTCTCTATAAGACGGGTGGTATGCAACTGATTAGATAGATAAATATACCCTGAAGGTGCGAGACAAGCAGAGAGGAAAAGAGTTTTCTCTTGTCCCAACACATCTCAGCAGTGGAACTTTAATCTGCTGAGGCTTCATGCATTTAAACGGCCCGATTAGGAAAAGTCGCTTTTCCTGCAGGGCTGAAACAGAAATTAAGTGCTTAGGACAGCCAACATTTTGTTTGTTTTCTCTCTTTCAAAAGATACACACAGAGATACGGGCTTTGATCGTGCACTCAAACAACACAGAGTTATGTTCAAGCCTATGTTTAGTACTAAGACAATGTAAAGATGCAGAGAAAGTGGCTGAAGTGTTGCAATGCTGTTTGATCTGATGATAATAATGTCTTCTGTTTAGGACTTACATTTAACAAAGTTCAGTCTAAACACCAGTAGTTATAGATAAGTATTAAAAATGCCATCTTCAAAAAAAAATGTTTTGAATTTATGTTTTTAAAAGGATTTTGAAAATGAAAACTGTGGTTGATTTTTTGTAATAAACCGCATATGCTCTTACTGGCATACGTCTGTTAATTATGATGGTTTTAACTGAAAATAGTGGGTGTTTGTTTGGATGTGGATGATGATGATGAAAAAATCTGTTGTGCACACATTCAGTTGAGTGCATTAAGTACAAGTTTGCGTGTGTGTGTGTGTGTGTGTGTGTGTGTGTGTGTGTGTGTGTGTGTGTGTGTGTGTGTGTATGTTTGTGTGTGTGAGTGGGGGGTCATCCAGAGTTCTCAGGCCTGTCTCTCTGGCTATGCCACTGGTTGATAGAGTCGATACAGTGGTGATGGCTCGCCTGTCTTTCCCATCATGCCGCTCTTTCTCGGTACAAACCTTTGTGTGTGTGTGTGAGTCAACAATTTAGAATATCTCTTGTGTACATTACTGTAAAAAGCAGGTATGTTGGAAATAACCATGCTCTCCCTCCTTTTTTCCTTTCCTTGTCCCTTCTCTTCCCTCCCTCTCTGTCTGTTTCTCCTTCAGTGACATATTTGACGCCATGTTCCCAGTCACCCACATCGCGGGGGAAACAGTCATCCAGCAAGGTATGTGCAACTCTTTTGTTTAGGTAAATTTATCCGTGCACCTATGGAGTAAATGACACTTTGAGTTATAGTAGTAAATAATCCTAGAGATCTGGGCTGTTACCAGTGTTAGAACTTTCTGTATTTCTGCCCATTTGCTCCAAGTCGTTGGTTTGTTGTTAGTGATCAAATTGGCAGCGGAGTCATGTTTTGTGCCAAAACACCCAAAACTCATTGTCTTTTAACCTCTTACCTGTTTTGCACTCCTACCACCTGTGTAACTTGCGTTGGCCACCAAAATACCATGCAGTCAGAGCGTTGCCTGCATTAGTCGTTGCATTGCCATAAAAATAGGTCTCTTTATCTAAATATAAATTGCATCTATTGAGACTGCTACTCACGTTCATTTGGCCCACCACTCCTTTGTTTCTTCCGTGTCCCTCTCTTTGCCCCACTCATACCCTCAGTCTGCACCAGATGTCAGGTCCCTCTCTTCTGCCTAACCACAGTTTTCAAAGCCTTCACTCTAGTCATCCCTGGACTTTGAGGGAACACAGAGCTTAGCAGGGCCAGACTGTATTTTTCCAGTGCCCCCCACCCCAAACTCCTATCACATACAGACACAGACATGTTTAATCACACATTTGAAAAAAAAAGAAAACGCACATTCTCACACTTTCAGATAATGCTGTGTTCACACCTGCACATAGGCTGTACTTGTGGAGCATACCATACAAACACACACTCTTAGACATTAAGTGAAGGAAAACTATCGTCTGTTTGGACACACACTCGCTCTGTCACTCCCACCCACACTAAGACAGCATCCAGGGGTATATCAGTCCTAATTTGGTGATAATAAAGTCTAGCTAACTTTGGGGGGCCCCCAGTCCCAGACAGCCCATTATTATACACACACTATAGAGTATGGTATACAGTATGTAGAGCACTGATGTCATCGCTAATGTCTGGACTACTGTACAGCTTTAAAAAAAAAAAAAAAAAAAAAACACCCGTTACTGGCCCATCACACATTATTTAGACACTGCTAGGAGTTATCGACCATGTGGCTCGAGTGGTATTCAAACAGAGGGAGATTCAAATATAAAATACAATACAAAATGGAGTATAGAGGTATTTTCATTGTTTTATATTATCATATTGTATCAAGTTAATTTCATCTGCTGTTTCTGACATATATATATATCATTTTGCAGTTATCAGTGATTGGTTCTCTGGTAAAGAGGAACATTTTCTATTCCAATTTTGAAAAACTATTTTCAACATGGAATCTGTTTTGACAGATGGTAATCTTTCATAACTTAATGGTGCATTATACAGCATTGTGGGTAAGAATCGTCTCAGAGGCTGAGGATGCAACCCATGCTTTCCTTTTGAGCAAAGCCAAAGAACCTTAACAGTGTTAACGGCAATTAGCTAGTGTTGAAACGAGGCCACACTGAGTACACCATCCCGCCTGTGTGTGTGTGTGTGTGCCTATGTGTGTGTGTGCACGTTCTGGTCAAATATTTGCCTGCACTCTCAAGCATAGGGGGAATGAAAGGGCACAAAACAAAGAATCCACTAAAAGTGTGTCCGCATGTGTGTGTATGTGCTTCAATGTGATAAAAGACAGGAAGAGTAGAAGAAAGGAAAGACAGAGCGAGAGGGAATTGAAAGAGAGATAGATGAGATGAAAGAGAGAGAGAGAGGGAGATAGAAGAGGGCCAGGTTGTAGCAGGTTGTGTGTGTGTGTGTATGTGCGTGTGTGTGCGTGTGTGTGTGTGTGCGTGTGTGTGCGTGTGTGTGTGTGTGTCTGGGGTCTCCACTGGGACAGACCATCAGACAGACAAGGAGCGTTTTGTGTGACAAATAGAGCTGTATGATAAACGAGCATTCTCCACTCAGTATTAATTAGCCGTGTGAACTCCTGTGAACTTTACACACAGGGTGCTCTCAGCCTTTCAACTCTTCAGGTGAACGGACACACAAGAACACTACATGCACACACACAGCGATACACACCCTCAAGAAAATGCATACACGCATGCATACTTGTGTCATGTAAACTCATGCATCATCACCCACTTGTACCTCTGAATGGAGTTGCATTTGTGTCTCATTGTAAGAGCTTCACCACAGTGCTCTCGTATGTGGCTGTCAGGCCCTTTTCATAATTTCCCCCTGTGCCCTATGTAACGGATACCATAATTAAAGGAACGCTTCGCCATTTTTCAGCCTTATCTCCAGACTAAATGCTTTTAGTGGACATCAACCAACCAGATCCCATGGCTCTCTTCAAGGGTTAGCTTTGAAAGCCCAGCATGCCCCTGTCAATGACACAACAGGGAACCAGTCAGCCAAGCAGACAACATTTTGCGTTGCCAGTCATGCACATTTGATAGCTACTCAGCGATTAGTTGCGGCGGACCTGGCCAGTGAGAGATGAAGGAAACACAAAACAACAAACAAATATACATTGTGATCTTAGCAAATAAAAATCTAGCTGTAACCACTGTTGATGCATGTTATGTCTTTTTGACAAGCAGACAATAGGCACAAACTTCTTTGTTGGTACCTTAAAAGGAATAGCTATACATTTTATGAACTGTTGCCAAGCAACCAGCGGAAATTCCAGGACGTTTCTGCTCCCATTCAATAAAGTGGCAAATTGATTTCCACCTTTTTCTTTGGACAAATTAAACAAACAACACGTAATATGTTACTAAGTAGGATTTAGAAGTGTTACAAAGCTAATTTTATACCTTTGGACAGGCTGCTTGTTTTCTCCATCGTTATTGTGCTAAGCTAATAAAAGCTAACCGGCTGCTTGCTCCAATGTACATGAGGTATTAATCTTCTCATCTAATTCATGTAATTCTCAGCAGGGAAGTGCAATTCCATTAACATTGTTTCCCCTTGTAGTGTTAAGGATCTAAGAACACCAAATTCTCGCTTTTTTTGTGGTGTGTTTTGAGCATAACAGCCTCATTTTCAGTTCCTGCGAAAAAAGAAACATATAGAACTACAAATAGAAATGTGTGTCAGTGTCAATTTTCTGAGTAGAGTAGGAATGTCTGTAACAGAATCAATTAAGCTAGTGTCTGTGGTTGCATACTATGAGTCTCTGTACTTTACATTGTATTGAGGTGTTGTCACTCTGCATGCTTAGGTTATTAAGCTACACAAGCACCATTAATAAGCACTGCTGTTTACTGGCAAGAGCCCTATTTAACAGAGATATTGCCAAGCCCAGTGAAATATGCATGCTGGAGGAGGCAGCAGCATAAAGACCCAAAGAAAAAAGTTGACAGGCATGGGGAGGAGTGTATGTGAAAATGTGTGTTTATGTAGAAGTCTCTGGATTATTTTTGTTCCCCAGCTCACAGAAAGTGGTATTCCAAGTGTTTGACAAATGATTCTTAATCTCTTAATGCGGCCATTTAGGTTCAATGGTTTAAAAATCCTCCTTTGAGTACTTAAGCAGGAGGTGGAAGTTATAAAAAGTGTAAGCTACTGGTACTTCTCCTGCTTTTTTTCCTGCTCTCTCACAAACTCCTGTGTTTCTCCTTGTCTCTCTCTCCAGGCGATGAAGGAGACAACTTCTATGTGATTGACCAAGGTGAAGTGGACGTAAGTGGTTGACCTGGAGACAGAAGCACACACAAAAAAACACACAGTTCTGTTCAGAGTAACTTCTTTAGATTTTTTGTCAAGTTGGCTAAAGCAAATCATTATAAATAAAGGGAATCTAGTGCGAAGTGTGACAGCACTTATTCACCTGTTTTCAAGGCCAGGCCATATGAAGGATTTTGACTCACTGGGAAAACCCAGCCTTCTCCACTCATGTTGAGACAATGTTTCCATCCAACAATGGACAGGTTGTATTGGATTGCCCCCATGTTTTGTTCTCTTCAAAGTTCGTTTCCACTCTGATGGCAATCTGAACATGGCGCTATAGAGTCCAGCGTACTGTGAAGGGAGCCAAACTGCGAACGTCTTTTGTCTTAGCGAGCCAGACGCGGAGCGATAGAGTTAAGTGCCGAGATAAAACAGGAGCTGACGGAAAGTTAAACAGGAAGTGACCTTATCCGCTTACTGCGGTGATCACAGACACAGTGGGTAAGAGGAGAGAAGCAGGTTGGCAAGCTTGGCCGAGCGTGCCTTGTCAGCCCACCTGAGAGACGGAGAGAAGGAAGTGTATAAATACTGAGATGGTGCCTTGATAGAAAGACTGCATGACAGCTAACTCTATGCAAACGCTGCTGCTTTGACTTCCATTGTTTTGGGTGATATCTTGTGATTAGATAAGTTACTGGTGAATCAGTATTGGCTGTCTTCTACAGAAGGGTATCTGTTCCACATCCATTTGTATGAACAGATGAGGCACAAGACAGGAAATTTAGTAAAGGAAAAAAGTGGGAATATCTTTACACTGGATTATATTTCCTCAACTTTATTAGACTGAACAGGTTTTTAACATTGTATTGAAACGGGTTTTAGACCTAATGAAATGTTGCCTGTTTAGTCTGTTTTGTCACAATTTTTTTCTCTTCTTTTTCTTTCCATTAATGTTTCCCTTGTTTATTCAGCTATCTTCCCCGTTTGATAGTCTTGTGTAAGATCTGATATTCAGTGTTTCATAATCTTACTCTCACGAAAGAGACTTTTGTGGTTGAAAAGATTATTTATTTTTTTCGCAACTAATCTTACAATCTGTCGCTTGTCTCTTTTCAACCAGTCAGTGTGTTGAAACCACTTTGTCTAGTTGGTTGTCAACGCTTTGCCTTTTACCACAAGTCGGTCCGTACTGCTATCTCTAAGCTGCGTAACTTTAAAACCTTATATAACCCTATTTCTTCTTAATGACGTAATTTTCTAAAGACTGGATCATTTCCTCAGCTAGAATAATACAGTTTTGTGATTTGTACACTGTGATATCTTACATAGACTTGCAATTACATAAGCTGTAATGAAGACTGATAACTACCAATTACTGCAAGAATAATAATAGTTATTTTATAATCTAGCTTCCCCAGCAGCTCCCCAATTTCACAACACATTGTCCTTTTTGAAAATATCTTTATGAAAAGGGAGCTGTTGATCATATGAGATATGCCACTTCTTAATCTTGTAAATTAATCTCCCTTTATGTAGACTGCTGACTAGAGGGGAAAACGGAAATGTCAAGGACGTCAAAGTCAATTTTGATCAGTAAAAACAGGTTGTTGGTGTAGCAGAAAATAGAGCCATTACAAGTGTTTTTCAAACAAATGACATGGTGATGGTTAGGAAATCTTCATTGGGAAAACTGATAAGAAACAAGGGCTTGTCCAGCATACTCTTTTTTATGCTTTTTTATGCACTTATTTAAATTCACCGTTCATTTTTTTATTAAGTGTTAAGTGTGTATCTCAAACACTTCTGATTACTTTCCCGATAATTATGCATTAGATATAAAAATATTTATAGTTATTGGTAATTAGTATTATATTCAGTAGTAACAGAAAAACTTCACAACTATTACTATTGTATTTATTGACTTTATTATATATATTTATGTACCACAACAGTTGTGGAAAACAACTATGTACATTTACTCAATTACTGAACTTAAGTACAATGATGAAGAACTTGTACTTAAGTATTCACATTTTATGCTAGTTTACACTTCATGTAAAACATCTCAGAAGTAAATATTGTACTTTTTTTACTGTACTACATTTATCTGACAGCTTTAGTTACTTTGTAGAATCAGATAAATACCAAATATATTCAACCTCTGTAATAAATGATGATGCATTATTATGTTTTAAAATACCCAGCAGTATATAAAGTCATTATAATGAACTAAATTCGTTGCCAGCTGCAACATTAAAGTGATGAACACAATAATGGGTTGATGATTATAATCAATAATCCAATATATATTACTCTGCATAATGAGTTTGGTTCTTGGAGTATGATAAATTAAAACACTTTTGTACTCATACTTGAGTTATATCTCTTATACATGATTTACTTTCAAAAGTATTTTACACTATAGTATCGCTACTTTTACTTAAGTAGAGATCTGAGTATTTCTCCGACCTCTATATTATTATTTAATATTAAAAGGGTTTTCTTTAACTCCCGCACCACACTACAGTTCATGTTTTGTAGTGGATGCAGTGTTTACCTCTCTGCTGCTCCCTACACTCCAAACATTCAGGGTTTAAGCCTTGAATGAACGACCTGGCACCGCCCCTGGTTAGGAAGAAGTGTAAAGTGACATACCCTTTGGTGATATTTGATATTTACGCTATTTTTCTTATATTTTCATATAAAACTGTCCTCATAGTAGCTCTATTAGATTCACAGTTGGTCTGGAGCTCAGTCCGCCAGCTGCAGCATCACTTTGTTTGGCTTGCTCTCAGCTGGGACTTCAACCTCTTTCTGTCTGCCAACAGTGAATCTTAGGAAGCTGCACCCACAGCCAGGATCTTATCATTCTGCAAGACCCCTATCCTTTGCCTCAGCCCCGTGCTTCACCTCTCCCTACAAACAACCCAATCTATCTCTGCAGATAGCTGCTGCCTCCAAACCACAGCTCCTGCACTAAACTACTTCAAGCTCAGTGCCGAGGTTATTAAAGTGTGGAGATGTCTCTCATTAGACAGGGGTGTAAATCTGCTGGCATCCCATAAACTGCCTGAAACCACCGCCACTGAACACAGAAAGCACCCTTCCATGTCTGCACACAAATATATTCACTTACAGACATTGGCCTGTATTTATATGGGTGTACCACAAAGGAAATTAAAGCTTTCATTCCACAATGTGAGATAATCTTGTTGGAATCTATTTGTAATTGAATATGATTTGGTAACCCTTAAGGTCACGTGTTTAACATATGCAAGCCGTATACAAACATTTAACTACCCACTTAATAATTTGTAACACTCTATAATGTAGTTGTGAGTGAATATATGGGTTTATTTATGTATTTGTAAACAACTTTAACTCCTCCTGTGGGCACCCATAACTACTGGTGTATAAACAGATGATAGATGACAAAATTGTAAAGCACAGTGTGTCGTAAACACACATTTATTATTATATGCTAGAAAAATTGCGAGTGGGTCATCCCTTATGACTCACTAAAAGTGTGTTGTGGTGTCTGCAGAGACTCTGCCCTCTGCCGGGATTTGGTATTGTGCTGTGTTCGGGACGTTTCTCTGCGCCAACCTCTATAAAAACATTATGAACAGGTGCCAAATCATAAGAATACATCCAAGAAGCCGCTAATTAAATGGTGTCCAGGGGAGGAGGGGCCAAGTTTAAATGTTGTGTTTACAATCTGCAACCAACAGTTGCCCACTTTAAAGTGTTACAGAGTGCCTTCTAATCTCAAATAACTTTATCTGACTTTTTGTGAGCAAAGGTCTTATGATACTTTGACCTTAATGCAAGCAATTATGCTTATTTCATTATTAGTAGATATTACATTTGGGGAATCAGTTAAATAATTACTGCCAAACAGACAACAAATAGAGACCCTCTCACACACACACACTTTTGCAGCCCACGGGGCATGCACAGAGAAACACACTCTGAGTAACTCCAAACAGAAATACACAGCAACACACTCTACTCCTTCACCTTCCAGGACTTTTGATTTGTTGCTTTTTAATTACCACCAGCCACACACAGTTTGCTGTAGACATTCGCAACGTGGAAATTCAGTGACAGCTGTGAGACAGCATACATGGTTCAAGACCCCAATTGTTTCATTATGAACTCCATTTTACCTTTTTGCAATGTGCTGACTCAATACAGTCCAAGCGTTTCCAAATGCAGTCCTTATGTACAACCTTTTTGCTCCAGCTTTACTCTTTCCTGGTCCAATTAGGACAAAGTGCTGATTGTTTGATTTTTTGTCCTGACCTGGAGTTGCTTAAAAGTGTGTGTCGGAACCTTATGGGATCAAATTTACAACAATGAAGACAGAACAAAGCCTTGCAGGTTAGGAGACACTTGAGTACTAGAACGGGAAACTGTGCAGTGAAAAAATACTATAACCTGTACTGTTGGCGCTGACGTAACTATTTTGCAACACTCACATGATTGTTCTTCTATGCTTGACGTAACCGTAGCCAGCAGTCTGCGTCTCTTTGAAGCCATCCCAGTTTATAGTGAAGGATGAGTCCCTTGTGGTCTTCTCTGAGCCTAGGATAATGGCTTGCAACAATTCTGGCAATTCACTGCCACCGGAGGGATAAACCCTCTCTCCCTTCCTCTCCTTTCTCTCTGTGTTATTAAGTCAACAAGATAGAGGATAGTGTGTCGACAGGTGAAACCGTAACGGCCCCAGAGACAGCCTGAATGAGTCTCAATGAGCTTGTATTGTCTGTAGAGCTATAGTGGCTGGCCTAAATAGAGCCGTGCATGTGTGTGCGTGTGCACTTGCATGTAGGTGAACAAGCATTCAAGTGCCCATACGGACCAAGAAAGTCTACCACGGCTTTCTGTCCTCCAGCGCTCACAAATCAAAGGCAGGACAGATGAAATAAAAGCACTGGATGGAGAGATAGGAGGGATAGAGGGCTTTTTAGAGGGTCTCATTTGGGGGCTTATTGGGGATCAAACACTTAGGGACAAGCCAAGTCAGCATATCAAACTGCCCGGAAACTGAGGAAAGTTAGAGGGGGAGGAGAAAGTTTTAGGAAGGTCACTCAGGATGGGAAATGACAAAAATAAAGAAATGCCATGACAAAAAAAAGAGAAATGAAATGACAAAAATAAAGAATTTCAAATAACACCCTCTCCATCACTCTGTTTCATGTCCTTTCTGCAGGTGTATGTGAACGGGGAGTGGGTGACCAACATTGGAGAAGGAGGTAGTTTTGGAGAGCTGGCCCTCATCTATGGGACTCCCAGAGCTGCGACCGTCAAGGCCAAGACTGATCTTAAACTGTGGGGCATCGACCGAGACAGCTACCGGCGCATCCTCATGGTACAAACTTCGACACACATGCTATAGTCTAGGCTAATACTGTGTTGCAACCTGGTTGGGTAGTCATGTTTTTAAATGTATTATTCTTGTAGATCAACAGTAGTTATGTTCAATTTAGTGCTATTTACCAAAGTGCATTTTGTGTATCCTTGAGGTCTAACAAACATGTTGTATATATTCCTTTCCTCATAAAACTTTTGCAAAGCTGATTTTTTAAAACACATTTTTAATCCTGCATTGTTTAGATACATGTTAACTAGCTTTTAATCTTCTTATTACCTGACTTTGCTGGTGCATTACAGCTTATCTTGACTGTTACCTCCACCTGTAGATTTCTGAATTATTCTGAAACCATTGGCAGGAATGTGCATTGCGTCAGCTTTACATTACCAACATAAACAGCATGAGGACCCAATCATAGAAAACTGCTGACAAACAAAATATTCTGGTTAGGAGCCTTCGTCTTCCATTTCTTTAGTACACTGGAGGACACATGTAAGTGTGAAGCGCACACAATAATCAAGTACGGTAGCAGAGTCTCTACACTCTTATCATTTGTGATCCCCCACTTGTAATATTTTCTCCCACTCAAACACTTAAGACTCCTTAAACACTTAAAACGGTTTATTTCATTTTTATACTCAAAATACACACTCACACATGCATTCCGCTTTTAATGTCTCCTTACATCTGTTGGTAGATGAAAAACGGGGAGAAAAAGGGAGGGCTGTGGAGGAGAGAGAGGGTCAACCCTAATGCCTCAACACACACTTCCAGCCCCAGAAGCTTATCTAACAGGAATGTCTAAATGTTTAAACTGGAAACACAAGGTGCTCTGCCCTAGCTGTCATACTGATTCTCTCTCTCACACACACACACACACACACACACACACACACACACACACACACACACACACACACACACACACACACACACACACACACACACACACACATACACATACACATACACACACATTGTGGGTGCTGTTAGAATGACTGCTTTCTGTCTTTGTGCCCGACTAAATACTTCCTTAGATGTTCCTCACACTTCACTCCAAATAAATGAGTTAGCCTCCAATTAACCTTCCAAACACCCGTGTGCATCTAAGCCTTCATCAGAAGTGAACATTCTGCTCTGTGTCAAACAGTTTGAACCCACAGAGATGGCTGTGTTTGGACCTTTCAGCTCAATGTAAAGTTGGCGCAGGTCTGCCCAGCACTCATGTCACCTCTTAAGCACATAGTTAAACCGAGGGCACAGTCTGCCCCGGTAACCTTTTATTCCAGAGGATTCTCTTTATTTCTCTCATTCCTTCGTTCCTTCCAGCAGCAGCAGGAGGGGAGACGGGGTGAAGCAGAATTCAATTATGTGAACCTGTAGTTAATTATTGCTGTCAATGATTTGTAAAGCTGTTTTTTCTAAAGCGCGGTATTCTGGCAACGTCTTAGGCCAAAACAATGAGCATTCTCTGTGTGTCTAAGTATGTGTGTGTGTGTGTGTGTGTGTGTTTGTTTTCCAGTAAAATTATGCAGAGTGCCAATGACTGCAGCTAGTTAGTCAGGAGCTCAGGAAGGTGTGCTGCAGCTTCCATCAGTTTCACTGTTTGCACATCTGTTTCTCTGCTGGATCTCCACAAAGTGTGATCAAGACCTTGACTGAAAAGTTTTACATTTGTGCATTTAGATATGTAGATAAGTCAGTACGCTAGATCAAGTAGATTAGTTGACATATTCTGATTAATTGTATCAAGCAGCTATATCCCTCACATTTTATCAACTTTTGCTGGTCACATAAAACTTTGTTTTGACGTTCTTCTATGATGAGGGTTCAGCTACATTTTAAGTTTTGTCAACCTAAGAGAAGTTTACAAATCATTATGCCAACTTATCTTGGGTTAAGTCCATTTTAATATAAAACTCCAACAAGTATGATAATAAATTAATCCTTTCTGTTTTATCAAGCAAAAATTGCAATTATTCTCTTGTTTGAGCTTTAACATTATGCACTATTAGTTGGACAACAAAGATTTTTTAAGAAACCGGATCTTAGAACCTCTGAGGGACATTTTTCACTTTGGTTTGATATTTCAATATTATGATAATTTAATCAGGATCAATTGATAATGAAAATGAGCCTTATTTTCGAGCATGTACATGTTTGCATGTCACTGTCGATAATTTTCCCCTGGACCGTAGTTTCAACCACTGAGGATGCTGATAACAATATGAACATGTCAGTAATCTTACCCTCCTCTTTATCCAGAAGTGCATTTAGTAAACAATGTAATACCATTCCCTTTGATTAACACACTCTCTCCATTGTGTTGCTGCCAGTCATACAATACCCGCCTTGTTGTGTCATCTTAGTCTTTAAACACGCAAAGCTTCAGACAAAGTAATTAACAGACTGACAGACCACTGTCAACAAACAGAACACAGGACAAAAGGAGACAAGGGGAAATTATACCGAGAAATGAGGAGGGATGTGGGGGGTGTCTGTGTTTCGCATTGGACAGAGATGAAGGTGATGGGGCGTGAGGTACGGTTGGTTTAGCATGGCTTCGCTCCACACCTCAACTCTTTGATGATTCTACCTCAAAGACAGCGAGCAGACACAGAGGCTGGTTCATCTTTAACCTCGGGATGAGCGAACACATTGTGGACAACGAGAGTAGGGGAGTTTTGTACTTAAAACATGCGCTCAGGCCCTCCCAAGTAGACAGGAAGGATAAGGATAAGGACGGATAAAAAACATGCAAAGAGAATGTGGAAAGATGTGCACCGACAAAATAAATTAGGATCAGAAATCAGAAGTTTAGAAAAGTATCATTTTCATTCCATCCAGCTCGGTCAACCCCTGTGTTGGCCCACCCAGCCCTTCCTTCACCAGTCGCATAAATCAGACCTGCTGTGTACTGTAATGTCATGTACGCACGGTAAACCTTTAAGCTCAGCAAGCCTGTCTGAGGAGCTCTATGGGGAAGCTATGAAATCAGGAGACCAACTCAACATTTTTTGAGGAAAGTGCATGTGTTTGTGGGTGCGTGGGAGATTGTGTCAGAGGTAGAGTATACATGTGTGAGTGTTTGTATTTGCTTGCTTAATTAGCATGAAGTTTCATCTCTGCAGAGACAGCAACGAAACATAAGTGGCAGAACCTAAAACAGACTGCATGCTCCGCACATACACACTGACACAGCATGCACACAAATACACACACATACACACACAAACACACACACACACAAATCATTTATCCAGGAGGGAGGCGATGCAGGCTAGAATTCCTTTAATCAAGTTGTTTACAATTTTGATCTTGACGTTGGCTCACTTGGGAACATTTTCTCTCCTTTAAGACAAAATGTGAAATTATATGAAATTAGAGGCAGCAGCGGGACTCGGGCACTTATGCACTAAAGACACCCCAAGCCTCAATATATCATTTCCATATGCAGAGGCAGACACAGGGCGGACAAGATCGTCTCTCCTCACTCTCTCTGTTTCTCTTTATGTTCCCGCTCTCTCCGAGTGGTTCGGTGAAATGAAAGAGGGAAAAAAAGGAGAAGTGCCGTTAGGGAAGGGGTCCTCTGGGTCTAGACTTGTCAGGAAGCACCTGATGCTCATGGCAGAGGCAGAGAAGGGAAAGTCCCCATGCCTTTTGGGCGGGGTGGGCCACACACACAGACCCACACATGCAATGAACATTACCACACAAGTGATACACACCTCCATTAGTGTGACCCCATGAACTGCAGAACACCATTAGTGAAAGAATACCACAAACTGCAATTTTAATTTTCTCCATATTTTTTTAGGTAATGTGGCATGACTGATATTTGTTGCGTTCTGAGTAAGCCATAAAGACCACTTGTTGCTATTGATTACACTTGATAACTGCAGTATTATGTTTTGTGATACTATATCCAATGGTGCTTGCTTACACGATCACAATGGATCACAATATATTGAATCCAACCCCTGTATCATGATACGTTTCGTATTGACAGATTTTTGCCAATTCACAGCCATAATATAGAGTGCTCCAATTGGACATGACCAGTGAACGGGCACAAGATTAAATGAAAATCTGTGAGTTCAGAAGAAAAAGATAGAAAGAGAGAAATCGTACACGGATCATGTATGAACATATTGCCTAGAAAAGTGTTATAAATGGAAATAATAATCTTTCCTATGAAAACATTTTTTCAAAATCAGTTTGAAAATACTGTTTCAGTTGAAAAACGGATCATTGCCTGTAATTGAATGCTTCTAAATTTTAATTATCTGACAACAAACAGTTTTTCACCAGTTGCAACTCCTCAAAGTAGAAAGTATTTGCTTAGATTAGAACCTGGACCAGTTCCTCCTCTTGAAGCCTAGACATAATGATCACAATGCGTTGCAGAATAATCACAATTAGAATTTCCTACCATACAATTTCAGAGAGAGTGTGTCTAATGGTGAATGTCTCTCCTCTTTTTGTCTTACAGGGAAGCACACTGAGGAAGAGAAAGATGTATGAAGAATTCCTCAGCAAGGTGTCCATCCTTGGTAAGTCTGTGAATATGTACAAAAATGTATCACTTAATGAATATTTCAGTTTGTGTTGTACTGTTAAATTCTGCTATTACAACAGTAGTGTAGTGTAGAGTGCACGTGTATGCCGCGTTTCAGGTTTAATTTAAACACCGGGTCAGAAAGTCCAGAGTGCAGGCAGTTAAATCTGCCGAGTTCAACATATATACTGTAGATTAGCCCACATAAACACAGGCGCACGTTGTCACACAGGGCCCACAGCTGAGTAAGGTATGTGTGTACAGTCCTAATCTTCTCGCACTGCTCATACTAAAGCCAGTCACACTCTGCAATGTCACTGCGTGGACAATTAAAGAACAGGGAGTTAAGATAAGCCTCTCTTTTCCCACCGGAATTTGGATAACACCAGCATACACAGGCCGTCGGAGAGGAACGGCGAATGAGATTCATTCAGACATTCAAAAAGAGTTGCAATTGGAACTGACATCTCATCCCTTTCCACTTGATTGTGTGTGTGTGGTGCATAGAGTAAGGCCATGCCCCCTGTACAGAGTTATTAGCTGGCTGAGTAAACACATACACTCAATTCAGGTCTTAGGAGAACGTCTCTGCGAGATCCACTCTCTTTTCATTCACCTCCTTTCTTCTGCGTCTCCCTTTTTCGACAGCCTTGTCGAGGCCTGTATTCAAAAGCCTGCCTCCCTCTTCCAAGTGCCTTTCCTCTCTTCATTCCTCTTTCTGTCGCTCTGCTTCTCCGCTCCACCTCTTTGAATTGGAGGAGGGGTAGGAGGCGGCAGTGTTTTTGTTTGTCTTTGATTTTTGAGATAGCCACGAAATTGGGTACAAGCCCTTGATGTCGAGGAGTGAAGGAGGGGGCAAAAACAACATGCTCTTTGTCACACATGCCAATGGCCTTTTCCCCGCGTGCATACCTTGTATGTGCGTAGCGAGGTGATTCAAGTGGGTGCAGGCTCTGCGAAGCGTGAAATGTAGGTTCTTTAGTCAGCACATTTGTGTATCACATTACATGCCGAGCTGTTAAGGATCACTACTATAGGACCCGCTGGCTTTAGCTTGCAGCCAGACAGAGGACATCCATCTGGGGGCCGGCAGACACCATGGCCCCTCCGGAGGGGACACTGGACACCTCCGTCCGATCAGACTTCACCTAAGTTAATCCTAAGAACATTTACACACACAAACAGATACACGCCGGGATCAGTTACTGAGCACATCAGGAGACAATAGTCTCACACAAAGAGATTCGGCAGTAGTTTTACGCCTCTAACTCGCGTCTTAGTCAAATCAAAACACTGAATCATCCTTTCATCTAGACAAAACTAAAGATGAGAAGTGTTTTCACTGCAGATAAGTCACATTCCACATGATAGATGTATAGACATTTAAGATTAGGCCACAATAATTTTCTGAATTGTGAAAGAAGGATGACCTCAGTTGGTCATCCTTCTATGTGGAAGTGTTAAGTTATTAGTGGGTCCTCTTTCTATAAATATAAATAGTTAAGAGTTGCTGAAAACTCCTCTGGTTGGAACATTTTTCCCAGTGAAGATGTGTGACCGTCTGTGTTTTTGGTTTCTGTGTGAATACCAACAGCTTCTAGAAATATCCCGGGTCTAACCACGTCACTGTACATGTGGTCGGACAGTCGGAAAGACAGCCGTCGCCACTGGCTCTCAGGATCAACAAAAATTTAAAAAAGATAGATCCTATCACAGGTTTTCTATTGCAGAACTCAATTCTCATTCATTCAGGGACATTTTAGAATTTCCTAGAGCCTAGGGAAGAAACCATTTCTATTCCAATGTATCATAGTGACTTATTTAATCTAAATTGTTTTAATAATATATTGGATTCCAGTTAAATTGATTTAACCTTAACTTTTTTATCTAAAATCCGTACAATTATATTTCTAGTCCCATCCCTGAGGTGTAACTGAAACACATTTAACAATAACAGAGGGGAAATATTCAGTTTGAATACAGCAACATTTGATCCTCCCAACACTTTAGATGTATTCGAGCCACTGCAAAAACATTATCCTCACATTGATCTGCACTACACTTGATTCATTTATGTGATTACAGTTTATGCTGCAACTACATCCTTTCCATATTCACTTTTAAAAGCACAAAGCAGATACGCTTATGTTTGCTGGTTTGAGCGAGCAAGCGTCTCACCAAAGGATATGCAACTCTTTTTGGGATAAAGATTTTAGATCTTTCTGTTATTGTATGGTCAGACACAGGACAGCTCTCTGTCACCACACCCCAGAATCAGTAGAGCTGATGTCTTACAGATCAAGGCGTTAGTTTGGAGGTGTTTTTGCTCCATGAGGCTCCATGAGAGGAGGGAGCAGACAGGGGGTTCTGTAACATAATGGTCCCTGATGAATGACTGGATTAGCCCGAGGTAGGAGTAATCGTTCCCTACAGCTTACTGGACTCGAGCAAGAGACATCCTCTCAGACCATGGAACACACACAAACACGTAGAGCATTTGTGCATCTACTGTTGCATTCATCAGGGTAAATATCACATTGTTTTGTTATTTACAGAGTCTTTGGATAAGTGGGAACGTCTGACTGTGGCTGATGCTCTGGAGCCAGTTCAGTTTGAAGACGGGGAGAAGATAGTGGTGCAAGGAGAACCTGGGGATGACTTCTTCATTATAACAGAGGTAAGATCTGTGGGTGTCTGTGTGTGTTTGTGAGAATCTTTGTGCTGTGTTACTAGTAGTAGTACTAGTAAGACAGGATGTGTGGTCACTTTTTTCTACTGTCACATTTCCTGCAAGCTGTGAGTGTTGACATTCGGGGGCCCAAGACCGCGTGTGTGTGTGTCATCAGGTGGGCACCCGGGTTGATGTACATGTCATTATGCAAAGACGTTGGTGGCCTCTTTCCTGAGGCTGGAACTGATCCCAGTTTATATCCAGCAGCAGACAGACCACCTGGTGGTGGTCCCATGCCCGGGCCCTGTGTGAAGATCGGCCCTCCTCCCACTGCAAGCTTTATGGAGCTGGGGCCCCTGGCGCTGCTACATGAAGGGTCCCCTGCCTGTCATCCTAACACACTTTTGATTAACTCCATACTTACACAGCTTTCACCAGGGACAAGTCAAGAGGGCCCTCTCTAGAAATGTGGGGGCCCAGTCTGCTTGTCATTGCCTCCTACTTCCTAATCTCACTCTTCCTACGTGAAGGTTAGTCTCTCAGTCAGTTGCTCTGTCTATTTAATGTCCAACAATATTCAGAGTGAGCAGTGCATGGAAGTGGTTAGATGCAGTGAAGCAGGAGGAGGATTTAATTTTTTTCCATCCTTCTTTCGTCTATTCTTTCATTCTCTGTTATGCCTCTCTTCAAAGTTATATTGCATTCTGTAAGTATTTGAATAGTGATATTTATCCAGTTTTTTTGGCACTTATCCAGCACATTACATTTGAAATGAAACCGTTATTACAAAGGTAAAGTTCTGACTTGGTTCTGACAGTGATCATGTTGGGTGAATTTTGAAGCACAGAATTTTGAAGCCTCTGAAACCAGCAAAAGTCGAATGACACCTGCAGTAAAACCCCCGAAGAGCAGTACCAGGGAAGATGTGTTTGCTGGAGGACATAAATTACAAAACGTCCTACATTATTCATCTCATGTGAGGATTGTTTAGACACATTAAAGCGAGACAATGTCACTTCTGCAGAATAGTATCCATTGTGGCCACAATGGGCATTTATGGGCAAATGCTAAAATGAAGTATAACATTATAACAAGAAGATCCATAAATCCAGTGAAAGTGAGTTAAACAGAAACATCAGTCTACATTTTGCTAACATTACCACTATAAGGTACTGGTAATACCAGACCATATACTCTATATAAGAAGTGGACGTAGTCATTGTGATGTCACCCATTGGTTTGTGGACTGTTGTTTTGTAGCCTCGAGTCTGGAATTTTGGCCGTTGCCATCTTGTTTTTTTGCAACAGGTGAGAGGAAGTGACCATATTTGGACTTTACTTTAGAGACACTGCAGCAAACGCACTGTTGTGGAATTGAGAAAGTGTGTTATTTTTTCTGTATAATTTTTATATATATACATATGTATATATATATATATATATATATATACATATGTATATATAGAAAAGGAATGATATATTTTTGTTTAGAAAGTAACACAGTCCTGCTTTAAAGCTGAAAGTTGGCACTCATAGATCATTGTTTCATATCAAATCTAAAATGCTGGAGTACAAAACAGCAAAAAACGTGTCCCTGTCCAAACATTTTTAGACTGCACTGCATATATATTATGTTCACCTCACATTATCCAACCAGTGTTGGTCAAGTTCGTAGCCTCCAATTGAAGCCTCCTGAAGCTGCAGAAATCCTTTAAAAGCCAGTTTGACGATGCAGAAAATGAACCCAATTGGGGTTTAGGACAAAAATACAGCTGTTACCGTAGCAATGCATAACACATCAAACTGAGAGGAGAAAGACAAAATATTCAGAGGAATCTTGGGGATTATAGGATGGAGAGATGGAGCAGGAAGAGGGGTAGGAGGAGAGACAGGCATGGAGTCTCAGTAGGTTGCCAGATCAGTCCAGTATGTGAGTGTGTCTCAGCACAGCTAAGCCTCACCCAACAGTAGTCTTGTCTCTTTCCTTAATCCCTTTTCCTTCTCTCCTGTCTATCTTCCATTTTCCTCCAAGCTCTCACTCTCAGACCCACCCTTCTTTGCTTTCTCTCCGTCTCTCTCCATCTCTTGTGCAGCTCAGCCCTGACTTTCCCAGAGCAGGGTGGACTGTGGTGGAATGTGTGTTGCCGACTTTCACACGGGGTCAGGAGACCCAGCCTCTCGGGAGCGAGACGAGGGAGAGAGAGAGGAAGGATGAGTCAAACAGGACAGGGAGGGACATATAGGGAGAGAGAGTTTGATTTGAAAAGGACAACATGAAAGGCGGGAGAGAAGGGTTTTGCCAGTCTTGTGACAACGTTCCTCACTCGCCCTCCTCTTTACTTTTTCTACATGTGCACACCTTTATTTCTATTGATTAAAAAAAGTTGAAATGTCAGTGCTTAGTTCAGTCAGAACACCCTCGTTATTCTTCTTTCTGTCTCTTCTCACTCTTTGGTTGTTTCTGCAGTTTTGTAGCATCAGCACAAGTTAAACCGCACAATCACTAATTATATGCTGCTGATGGGGAGGATTAACAAAATGAAGGTATAGAGACATCACTTTCTTTGCCAGCTGCAAGGAATGGGGCCCTAATGAAAAGTGACATGTTTACATTTTTGTTCTCACACTGTACAAACAAGCCTTTACAGAACTCCAGGGCCATGAAGACTCATCCTCATCTTACCTATAGTTCCTCCCTCTTCTTCTTCTTCTTCAGGGCATCTGCGCCTACTCATCCAACATGCACTTTTTCTTCCTCATGCTCATAAAATCAAGCCTAGCACCCCTGTCATCCATGCTCTCACAAGTGCCTACTAAAATGGTGAATACGTAGAGAGGGAGAAGGAAACTTGTTGAGTGTAAGAGAGGTCAGTGAGAGTTTTCAAACATGGTGTAAAAATTCATTTCTTTCTTGACATGTTTGCTTTTCGTAGACCTGGGACAAAGTCACCGTTTTGCAAGTCACGCGTCCCCCTTTCAGACTTCTCTTTACGTTAACGTGGTGCCAGTTTGACATGTTGGTCTGCATGTTCCCAACTTATTTTATAAACTCGACTGCTCACACACTTCCAACATTAAATACAACAACTGGTACACCTCTGCTTTCCTGCCATCCCTTGTGCACAGTCCAGTTACTATAAGTTTTGTACAAAAGTTTCAGCAAATCATTTCTTACAGGCTTGTGTTGGCATCTGTCAATAATGTGTGGCAGTCACCAGAGGTCCAGCACATTACTGAGTTTAAAGGAGAGTTTAATGAGTCAACGAGCACCAGCTGTGCCAATCAACTCACCTGGCACTGCTCTCATGAGCCACCTCTCTCTCTCTTTCAGACATGCTCACATTTGAAGTCGATCAGACTCCATGACTCAAGTCAAAGCTATATGACTCAAGTCAAAGCTATATGACTCAAGTTGATGCCTGTCTGTTAGCGGCGTCTAGATAACAATTGAGTACAATCAGGCTGTTCATCCTGGTGACGTCCTCTCTGCTCTCATCTCCTCCCAACATCAATCTTAACAGTAACTCAGTGTGCTATCTCATATGTCACCCTACACAAAAGTAATCACTCTGAGCGGATCCCAAGGGTCCCTGTGGGTCACACAGACAAGAAATCCTCTGTGGGTTATCTAAAATATATTGCCTGCTACTGTCGCCTACGTGTATGTGCTGAAGTGCAATTTAGCTAATGTAGCTTAACACTGCTTTTATAGACTGTAGATCGATGCAGTTAATGAATTAAGGCATTTTTGAGTGCAAGAATACAGTCACAACAGTAAAGATAAAGATTAAAAGGTCTTAATTTGATGAAACCATTTCCTGAGTCATATTTCTCTTTTAAAAGAAGCCGTGCAAGAGTGCAATCTTTGTGGGTGTGTTGAGGTTTGAGTGAGAAGGTGCAGACACTGCTGGTGCTGGGTGGCCTCGTGAACAGGCTACTCAGGATATCACCTTTCTTGCTCCATCTCTTCTTGTTCCACCCTCTGTCCACCATGCAGAACGCTACTTTTTTGACATGTCATCACAAGCCGACTCGCTACGTTCTGCATGTGGTAGGCATGTTTATGTATGCATACAAGTGGGTGTGAAGGTGCGTTTTTGGTTAGGTCTTGCTAGGAGTGTTATCTGACCAGCAACACCACGTAGTAGTGATCATTTATTACTTCTGATCTTAAAGTTGGCTCACACTCTACCCTGTCCTTTCTCCTTACTCTATTTCTCTGTGACTTCATTCATTCATGCTTTCAGTTTGTCTTCCCTTTCTCCTTTGCTAGCTTATGATGTTTCCAGTCGTTAGCACCCAATGTTGGGCGCCGTTGCAGGGAGGATCTACGATGTTTATAAAAGAAATATCTGTTGAGCAGAGCGCTGCCCCTGGGGTGGTACAGTACACGATGGTTATCTGGACCACACCAGGAGAATCCTGTTTACGAAAGAACTACTGTACTTGAAGCTGCACTGTCTCACTTTCTTTGTTTGGACATGAATGGAAAGGAGAGGAATCAACCGATTGTAAACACAGGAGCTTCAATGCCCCCAACCCCCCTCATACTCTCACCATTCACATCTCACTCTCTGTTTTATGCCCTGTTTTACTCAAACCGCTTGATTGGTGGCTCTCATAAAGTTCAATGAAAGTGGTTTCTGCATTGTTTACGCGTGAGATTAAACATGGGCAAGGGTGCAGACAAAGTGGTATCATTTTAATGTGACTTATTTTCTTTGGTCACTTTATGAATACCCTTTACACAAAACTCAACAATCATGGTTACCTATTAAAAATGTTTTTAAAAATGTTTATTAGGTTAGAATTTGCGTGTTCAAAATAAAAACCGAAAGCAGTATATGGGAATAGCCTAGCAAAAAACAATAAATAGAAGAAGTCCAGGACGTCATCCACATTCAACAGTTGCTAGTCAGTTGCAGCAGATGTCTCTGAACAGAAATTAAGGTTTCCAGGGAATAAATGTGCACATTTACAGAAGCATACATAAGTGTTTTAAGTGTCAAGGTCAACATCAAGGCTGTTCCAATAATACTCATGATAATACTTGCAGTTACTTCAAGGAGATTTTAACTTGTTATGAAAAAGTCCAAGTTTAATAATGCTCCCTCTTTATGACCTATCAGCAAATGAAAACATCAGAAAGGAGATTGGCTGTTTCTATAAAGTAAAAAAACAAAACAGTATTCCCCACTTCTCCATAGTTCATTTCAAGCACAAACTCACTAAGTCACACACATATCCCTTTCACTGAAATACAGTCTCACCTTTGTGTCGCTTTAGTAAAGAGCTGGCAGTTTTGAGGTTCTCATTAAAGCTCATTATATTCATATTTAGCATTATCAGCCTGGTCAGCAGAAGGAGCAGAGAGTGCAGAAAGGGATTAGAGGCAGGGAGAGAGTCTTGGAACGGTCAAGTCTGTTTTACGAACGCGGTCCAAGACAAGCTGAGAAATTCCCCTGCAGATTTCTTACTTGCTACCAATTTGCTGCTCAACTTTAGTACATGCAAATGTCTAGACATCTACATTAAAAACACATATTCTACCTCGGTTCAAACATATGCACTCCAAACGTGTGCACCATCACACAAAAAGAGCCAACGCGTGAAGAAATGTGTTGTCAAGTGTTAATGTGGGAATAAAGACCATCAAGCAGAATCCCAAACACCAAGCTCATTCTCACACACACAGTTTGTCAGCAGCTGCAAGAACCAACAGAATGAACTATTATCATCTGGGCAGAGTGAACGGAAATCAAATTTCCTGTGTTACACTTTCTAGATGACTCACTCACACAACAGCAACCAGCGGGTGATGGTAATATGCGTGGCGAGGTCGGTGGTCAGTCTGTCCAGCAGACATCAGCTGCTGATTTTCTCACTGTATGTGTGTATGTGCATTTGCGTGCGAGTTTGTGTTTCACTCTGAATCCATCTGTGTCTGTGTTCCTTGTTATCATCGCCTGGCTTTGTGTACGCAAATGCAGAAGAGACTGTGTGGATTAACAACGTGTTATTGGAGCATATAAAGTTATGGGGTTTGTGAATGAGATTGTTTTAGTGTTTTAGAGTAATTTAGGGACACTGTATTAGAGCTCACTCACTCTTGGACAATAGTGTTGTTTCCATTTTGTGGGTGAATGCTGATGAAGGGGATTATGAGATGGAGACACTGAGGAATCATTTCAGCCTCTTATGGGTTTAGATGTTTATATTTATTACACTCTGGAGGAAATAAAGCAGAACCAATCACCACGTCGGAATATCTGAGTATGTGGCGTTTTGTGTTTCTGCTCATTCACATCCAACATAACAGGTGTCCGTCCCACAGGAGAGCGGGCTAAATCCTGTGCACCTGTGTTCTTATGAAGCAAAGGAATTTCTCCTCGGCTTAATCCTCCCGACGATTTTCAGCCCCTTGCTAAATAACTCCTCCTTTTTACTCTCTCACCCCCCTTCCTCCATCTCTCCCCACTTCACCAACATCCCCTCCTCCTTTTATTTCTCTCCTTCTAATCTTGTTATTTCTCTTGTCTCTGTCTCTCTTCTCTTCTCTTTTCCTCCAACTCTTTCCTCCTCTCTGTCTCCAGGGAATAGCCTCTGTTCTGCAGCGCAGGTCTGACAACGAGGAGTACGTGGAGGTCGGGCGCCTGGGACCCTCTGACTACTTTGGTGAGTGGCTCTGCGCCAATGAAGCCTATGCATCAAAACAATAAGTGGTTCATATAATACCTGATATTTAGCATTACAAAGAAAAATGGTGCAAGTAGAAACACACAAATAGCAGCTCTACGGGGGTCAAATGTTGTTTAATGAACTAAGATGAAGTATGAATATTTAGTCTTCTGATTTTTTATTTTCATCCAGTGAATTTAAAGCAATTGTTTGTCACGAAAAAGGTTAAAAATCAACTGGATTCCAGAGGAAACTGTAGTTGATGTGACAATGGCAAATGTGGAATACTGCTTTAATATTATGTTGGTCTGCAATTTACAGTCATCATCATTATCAGTTCATTTGTGGATTATTTTCTTGATGAAGGGTAAATCAATTGGTCTATGTCTCAATGTCAGAAAATTGTGAAAAATGCCCATCCCAAGATCCCAAAGCCCAAAATGTCACCCTCAAATGTGTTGTTCTGTCTCACCAACACTATAAAAACCTGAAAAGCAGAACATGTTGATATTTAAAAACTAGAAACAGCCATTCTTTGGCATTTTGCCCCAAAAATGATCTAGATGATTGTAAATTGGTTATAAAAATGGTTGTTTCAAATGCTTCCTCCAATAATAGTCATTTTCATCCATACACAAATCATACACATTAAGATTTTATTTGTTTACAGTTCACAACAATTGATTGACGTGTCATCTTATTCCTCCAGGTGAAATCGCCCTGCTGCTGAACCGTCCAAGGGCAGCCACCGTAGTCGCTCGCGGTCCTCTCAAGTGTGTGAAGCTGGACCGGCCCCGCTTTGAGCGTGTGCTGGGGCCGTGCTCAGAGATCCTCAAGAGGAACATCCAGAGATACAACAGCTTCATCTCCCTTACTGTGTGACATGTCGGCCCCCCTGGGCCCCACCAGCAGGGGTGGGCAGCATCAGCATCAGAGTTTGGGTCCGTGGGTGGGAATAAGTGAGGATGCAGGGTAAAAGACATGGGTTTTAAATCCACAACTACAGGGCGCTCATTTCTTGCCTTTTTTTTTTCGATTTTGCGCATTTCTTTTTTCTTTTTGATCTTGTGCACTTGACATGTTCTGACACGTAGCTTTTTTGTCAAAACCAACATTCAGAAGTGTAAAAATCAGAGCGAGGACAGAGGTCATTCAACTCATTAAATACTGTAAATGAGTCATATATACAGTGTGGCAACTGTATGTGATGCATGCTTATAGACTGACCAAGAATGGCGTTTGCACTTTCATGAATTTATGAAGGGTACGGATGAATTGAGGAACTAAGAAGGAAGTAAAGTCATGTTTACGTACAGTGGGAGGAAGTAAGTACACGTTTATTTATTTTCGCTGGCTGTTGTTTGCCTTTTTTTCACTTCTGGGTGTGCGTGGTGCCATTTCTAGGTCATATCAGACCGGCACTACACAGACTGCTGTTCCCCTAAAACGTAGATGTACAGGTTTGAAGAAAACTAAATATTTTGCCGTTTCATTTTGTATGCTTCTTAAGTGTTCTTTTACTGCAATTATCAGTTGGGGGTTTGTTACAGGCAGTCCGATGTTGAGTTAAGATTTTAACATTATGTCAGCCAAAAGAACTAACAAGTTTTTTTTTTTTCTCAAGAGATTTTCTCGGTCCCATTAATCCCTGAAGCGATTCAGTGTGATCTGTGAGTTGTGGGATTCCAAAGGAGCAGTAGTGTCATCAGTCCAGTCCACATACACACAAACAGAGTCTGAAGTACACAGACATGAAACACGCAACCATACTGTATATGCTTACACTGTCTCAGGACAATATGAATCTTCAACACAAACACACACAAACGTCTTTCCTAATGCTTTTGATTTTGTTCTATGTTATATTGCCAGCTTAAAGCTTTTGCACCACTTTAGAGTTTGTAGCATTGGGTCAAAACAGATGTTTGATTTTGCTGTTTTTAAGACATGACTTATATGTTATGAATATATAAAAGACAGAAGTAAAAAATATACTTGTGTTGCTTTCCTTTGATCTACTGTATTTTGTCAAAGTTGCACAACTGACCCAGCGACTGATGTTGCATAAAATGGGACCTGAAAAGAATCTTTCTATATTCTCTCTCTCTCTCTCTCTCTCTCTCTTTATGTGTTTCTTTCAACTATCAAACCATCTTGAGCAAAAATAAAGATAAGCTTCTGAAATCCTCTTGATTTAAGTCATTATTTTCTCTTGATCAGCCCCTCCTAGTCCCTGTGTGAACGTGACTCTTTCACCTTTTTATCCCAACTTCTGGCATCCTCTCCTCCTCTCCTGACTGGACTTAGTTCTTTCTCTTTCCCTTTATCTCATCTCATGCCCACACCTGATCTCGCCTAAACATTATATCTCTATTAATCTCCCTTGTCTTTCTCCAAAGCCCATTAAATCTCACTTTTCACATTTGCGTCCTACAGGTACCGCCTCTCCATCCTGGCCTCCCTCTCCTCTGTCTGGCTCCATCCACTACTCTCTGCTCTCCATCCTTCTTACATTAAGCCAAGTGTCAATCATCCGTCAGTCTGAGCTGATAGAGTTCCTCTCAGCCAGTTAACACCACGGTGGACTAAAGCCTCTACAGCTTTGACACATTCCTCTTCATCTTAATGCCCACTAAATCAACTAAGGAATGTGCCCCCAACTCGCCAACATTGAGTTCAGTACCCTCCTCCCTCTCACATACACACATCTAATTTGACAATACACACACTAGCACGCAAACTGAGTGAAACAAGTATTGCTCCTCCATCTTCAAAGATTTGGGGTCTGGTTTCCAGCACAAAAACATATGTCCACTCCCGGCAGTTAACCATGCTACAAATCAAAACATGATTTATCCACACGCATGTCGTGCACGACTCCTCTTTCTCTCTCCTCATGGACATGCTTACGCTCTCTGTTTTCATTTTTTTCCGGACTACGCTAACTTTTAAACACTGCTGACTAACAGGAATTAACGTTTTCTCCTCTGTCAGTCCGAGGACATTTGAAGAGGAAGCAGCTGATGTTTCAATCATCCTAACTTGAGAAATAGGTCATTCTAGATACCCAAAGGGAGGATGGATCCATAAAAACGATATAACATTTGAGTTGTGATTTCTTAGTCAAACTACTATTTCAAAGGTCAAGAGTGAACTTTTAGGCTTCACTTTGAGTCCAACAAAGGTGTCCCAAAAGGTCTTTTGATGCAATCATAAAAGGTACTGAGCGCCCATGTCAACTGAGCCTTCTCTATGACAACCAAGCTTCATCAGTTGATTGAGTTTGTGTTGTTGGATTGACTCCATTCACAAAAAAAGGCTAGTAAGCAGAGTTTGAGTCTGGGTTTTTGTTAACCAACCACCATGTTTGTCCTACCAAAGGAAGCATATTGGATAACACTGGTATCATCAGAATAAAACTCAACCAGAACTGAGCTGTGTCTGTGTGTTTAAGTGTGTGTCAGTGTGTGTGTGTGTGTGTGTGTGTGTGTGTGTGTGTGTGTGTGTGTGTGTGTGTGTGTGTGTGTGTGTGTGTGTGTGTGTGTGTGTGTGTGTGTGTGTGTGTGTCCAGAGCACCTGATTAGACAGGGCCATTACTGTGCCATCATGGGTGGGCCAGTTGAGGACAAAACTTGGCACTGTCACATGAGCAGTAAGATGAAGCCTTGATTACGTGGCACTGTGCCAGTGTTCAAATAAGAGTAAACGCACACAGACACACACACACTAACACACACTCTTTTACCAACTTTTAATTTAGGTCACTCACTTCTGTGTTTCGGTCCTTTATGCTTTCATAGTCCCGTAATCCGTCATACGGCTCCCGCAGGTCCCACTGTGCCTGAAACACTGAGGCCAAACATATTTCACCAGCTCAGCTAACATCAGTTAAGGTAATCACACTTTCACAAAGAAAAGCAAAATGATCACCCGGCTAGGAGAGGCTCAGCCGTCAACACTTGGATGTCAACAACAGCCAATTAAAAAGGACTTTTTTAAACGTCGTAACTGACAAAATGTCTAAAAAGTCAAAGCATCTCAGTTGTATTTACTTTAGCATGAAGGACTGCAAAAATGTTGCTTGTAGATCCAATGTTGTGGCTGATGGTAAAAAAAGAAGTAGTGTTGGTTTACTTTCTTTATGTAATCGCGTAGTAATTATTGGTAAATCTTTCTATTTATGGCCATTTCACTATTTTCTCCACAGACACCAAAAAGTCAGTAGCTGCAACCTCAGAGCATGTGGTCAAATTAGGTATGTTTTTGGTGAAAGGGCTTTTAAATTCCCTCATAAGAACCTAATCTTGATGTGAGTTTGATAATTTCATAAGCATACAAGATTCTTAAAACAGGATTAAGGATAGTCGGAGCACTGAATGTACTTGTCCTACTACATTTTTTTGTTTGATGCATTTGCTGTTTTTAAGTCTGTTGTCTTTTTTATGTGATTTTTGTTGTTTTGTGTTTTGAGTCTGATTATGTGATTTTATGTGAAACGTTATTACACTGCTGTCTTAGACAGGACCCCCTTGAAAATGAGATGCAAAATCTCAATGGGATTATCCGGGCTATATAAAGGTTTGATACATTTTTTTTAAAAGCTTGGTCACTGCAGATCACTTAGAGAGACAAAAAGTACAGAACTGAACAGGCGCAAGGCTGAATTGAAAAAACAGTATTGTTGGTCTTGTATAGTTAAAAGCGGTGAAGACATCTTGAATGCCTCAAGGTTTTCGCTCTGTGACTCTCTTCACTCTAATTCAGTGCAAAACAGTAGCAGTTCATGAGAGGAGGGAAGCAACAGTAGCAGGGAGGATGAATAACCTCGATTGCACCACCATCTCCTCTGGAACCTCTCCATCCTTTACTATTCGCTGCTGCAGCTTGGCTCTGTAACAACTTCCAGCTGCTCCCACAGCGGAGTATATTTGGTGCGATACTCCTTTGCATTTTGTTGTCCAAACAAACAAGAAGGGCAACTGGGTGAGTTGGTGGGAAGGAGTAGGAGGAGGAGACAGAAATGATGTAGAGGATAAAGACAAAGGAGGCGATGATCATGCAGGAGGAGGAAGAATGTAGATAAATGCTGTGCCAACTTCACTGACCTCTAAAATGCTCTCATTTGGTTTTAAAGTGCACCCCTGAGTGGTGTGAAGTCCACCGAGGACCAGTGAAATATTTTAAAGAATGTATTCCCGCATGGGAACGTTTTGCCTCCTCATTTACAGGATGGCGTCCTTCGTGCATCTCTACAAATTCCAAGTTTTATATAATGATTGCCAAAAATTTACAAGATAAGATGGCTGGGAGTAATCTGGTCTGTGTGTGTGTGTGTGTGTGTGTGTGTGTGTGTGTGTGTGTGTGTGTGTGTGTGTGTGTGTGTGTGTGTGTGTGTGTGTGTGTGTGTTTATGTGTGTGTCTGTGTGTGTGTGTGTGTGTGTGTGTGTGTGTGTGTATGTGCATTTGTTGCATCCCATAACGAGACACAGTCACCCATAATCTCCTGAGAGGATGTTTTATTTGGTGCTGCATATTTAGATCTGGCACAGTGAGCGTAGCCCCTGGGCGTGCGACCCTCACCCCCTCTCTTTCTCTTTCTCCCTGATTCTCTCTCTTTTGTTTCTTGTCCTCTCCTCCTGCTCTCTGTGTTCCCATAGCTGCCATCTCTGCTGCCTTCTATCCCTTGTCTGGGGAGATCCTGGCTAATTAAAATGCCTGCCAACACAAGGCTACAACCTCCATTGATTCTTCCTGCCTTCTCCTTCCTCCATGATCCCTACACCCTGGTGCAAAACAAATCAACCCCCAATCGCCTGCTAATGACCAAAGCCTTTGATACGCAACTCTTTTCTTGTCTTTTCTTGATATATTGGGTGTGGCAACCTGACGGCTCCAGAGTTCAGCCTGGCTGGGTCGTAGCTCTCGGTCCAGGGGCATCTCATCTCTGCCTGGTCCCCAATTCTGCTGCTCTGATTCTCAGCTCTAATCGTGACCTTCTGGGATCAAAGGTCACCATCCAGGCCTGGTCACAGGTGATTGAGCAATAGTGAGGCTGATGGGATTGAAAGGTTAGGGATGAGAGGGGGGTGTCGAGCCGAGGTCAGGGGGAGAAAGAGAGTAAAAAATTGGGTCAGGAGATCATCACAAGGTCCGGCTCAGTTAAACAGCAGCCCTCTACAGACAGACTAACTTGGTCAGTTTTGGTTTTACGAGAGCAAAACAAATTAAAAAAAAACTCCAATAACATTCTTGGATGTGTGGACAGTTAAACAAAATCCCTGACGCAGAACAAGAGAATCGGTTTTGTTTATTTTACAAATTCTTCTTTCTCAATACCTTGCGCCTACATTACCCACAATGCATATTGACCGCCAACAGTTTGGTGAGAGATTCGGGCGTGGGTTGGCCTTAATCAGAGATGAGGAGCGAGCTGCAGATGTCTGGTGAACTCACTTTATGTTGTGCTGCTCTCTTTTTTCACATATGCAAAAGTATTCCACAACACCTGCAAACAGATGTGTAAATGATGCAGTAGGGAGACTCTGGATCACTGTGAGAGTGGGTCGTCAGAGGTTCGGCAGTTCGATCCCCTGCTCCTCTAATCCATTCTTGATGTGTCCATGGGCAGGACACTTAACCCCAAACCGTAGGCGGTGCATGCGTGTATGAATGGGTGTGAATGATTAAATAGTCCTGATGGGCAGGTGGCTACCATGAATGGGTGTGTATGAATGGGTGTGTATGAAAGAACATGTAGTGTTAAAGTGCTTTGAGTGGTCGGCAGACTAGAAAAGCACTCTACAAGTACAAGTCCATTTACCATTACCAGTTCCATTTTAAAGGTGCTATATGATTAAGGGCATGTCTGCTTCTCAACGGCTCTCAACATGGCGACAGCTGAGCTGGCGGCTCGCAGCTAACGTGCTAACGGTGCAAACGGTGCAAATGGTGCAAACAGTAGGCGGTTGCAAGCTAACCTCACATGCATGAATATAAAGCTTTGGTAAAAGCTTGCACGGTCTGGACGGCTATATCAACAAAGTAGGGAGAAGCTGGAATTACAACACACACAGAGGAAGAGTGACCTCATCACACCACTATATCCCTACACAGCAAGTAATTGTTTGATTCTACATTAATGCTCTGAATATTAAGTTTAGCACCTTTTACAAGGCAATTATTTTTCTAGCGAAAGTAACAGTCATGAGCCAATTCTAAACAGTTGAAATAATTGTCCCACTTCCTGCTGCTGTTTTTAAAGGGACACGTCGCTTGCCATCAGTCTGCAGTAGGACACGGCCGACTGCCTCAGAGAAAAGTAAGAAGAAAGAGAGAAAGCAAGAACGAGGGGATGAGATACCATCTATTTGTTTTTCTGCTTTTTTTTCCCAAGCTTGTTATCGTTCCTCATTTCCTGCTGGACGACAAGTAAATAATTCACATGTATACATGTACCAACACTGAGCCCAGGCCTCCCTGAGTCGCTTAGAATTTGGCCCCAGTTTCAAAGCTATTCCCGGCAAACGGAGCCTCGGTGACTCGCCTCCAAGCTATGTATAGAAAAAACAAACAATAGACTGAAATGTTCTCCCAATATTCTGCATGCTCAAGGGGGAAAAAATGGGTCAGTGGCATTTTTCTGAGTGAGATATTCCATATTGCACATGACTCTGCAATCTCCTGCCCACATTGATTCCTACCCGGCACAATCCATCTCTTCACTTCGCCTCTGACTTCACTCCCTGGAGATGCAGCTTAGCAATTGTCTCAATTGTTCCTTTTTTTCAGTGCCTCCTACTCTCCAAGGAATCATTAGGGTCTTGAGGGCAGATCATAAAAGTAGTTTTAACTCTGTTCTAATCACATTAGGAAGATGAAGGAATGCAATGAAGGAAGTGGTTTCAAATAATGCTAATAGATATTTGGCTTTGATTTTTAAAGCAACTCATGTTTCAAAATAAATTGTCAGCTTTTCAGATGTGATATTCCACTTTGTGTATCAACAGTCTTTGATATCTGGATACGATTTGGCATCTTCCCCAGGAATAACCAAGTTGTCGGAGTCTATTAGATGTGAGTGCTCCACTAAGTCTAACCTCACATCTCAGAGGATTCCCCTCATCCCCCAAAACACAGCCACCCACTGCAGGTGTGCAAAGTCACTAGGCAAAGGCTGTCAAGTGTCCTCTGATTTTCAGGCCGCCCTCGACATCCACAACCCTCCAGCACCTTTACTGCAGGACCCCCAAATCCCTTTAAGGTCCCAGCTGAACCCTGAGCAATGCCCCTGGGCTGAGGCAGTGACTGGGGAGCAGAGCCACAGGGGTGACCCGGCTCTTCCTAAACCTTGCAGGAATGTGTGGATTTGAGTGAGTGCTGTAACCAGAGAGCACTCTCTCCTATATTTAAGCCCATAATGGAGCCATTTCCTGTTGATAATCAGGTTGTTGTGATCTTTCTCTGCCTTGGGATTTTGACACTTCATCTTGAGTCCTGGGAGGAGGAGGAAGAGGAGGAGGAGGAGGAGGAGAGGTGTTATTATGGTTCTGGTCTGTATACCATAATGACAGTATGGGCTGGCATCAAAGGCTCGGGGACCAAAAAAAAGTTACTTCTCTCATTTGAGTCTAGAACCTACAACAAACCTCTGTGTATGCACATATGCTCACACACGTGCATGCATGCAAACTTTGCTTAATGTGTCATTCTTCTTTGTGCTTTGTTCTGGTGCTTCCTTGAGGGCCAGCAGACTGGGATTTGGATGAGAGTCATGGGGAGGTGACTTCTCCAGTTAAATTCTTGCAAGGACATTTTCCCTTTTGTTCTTGTAACTGTCTACCCTTGATAGCCATTAAAAGGTAAGACTACTAGAAGTTAAAATAATGGGGGTCATGCTAACTCAATCCTGTCCTCTCAGTTTTCCCTCTCTTTTTCTCTCTTTCTCAATCTCTCTCCCTCGCTAACAAACGTTCCTCAGTGCAAGATCTGGTACTGCTTTTATGGCCTCCAATAACAACAACAACAACAACAACAACAACAATAAAGGAGCCAAAAACCTGCTGTAATTATTTTTAAAAGCGTCTATAGTGTTTCTTCCAGAAGCGCTACTCGGGAGCTTGTTGGGGTAGGGGGCTCACATTAACCACTGTTAATCCTTACCACAATTCGTGCGAAATAGCATCACAGTACGGCCCATAAACAAGGTACGGCTTCTCTCCTGAAGGTTAAGTGCCTTGCTCAGTTGGGTGTGGTTGCTGTAGGAATGGCGCTGTGTTGAGGAAAACCTTAAACTCAATCCAGGGCCCTGCTCCATGTCACGGCACACCTCAAGCCGTATTGGGCCCTGGGGCCGATAGGCATGGCAAACCGACGAGCACCCAGGTGCACCAAAGTGGATTCTCTAACTGGTTGTAATCACCCTTTAATCCAGGGGTTTTCTTTTAGTGGTATCTTTTCCTTTAAACCCTTGCAACCCTTCCTAGTCTCCTCGCTCCCTCTCTCCCCCTCCTTCCATCCAAGTCTTTCCTCTTCACTTCTGTCACGGATATCTAACGTCACTCAAGTCAAGCAGAAATCTCCCCTTAATCCCCCTGATACAGAACCCCGCCCCCTCCCACATGCACATCACCACCATCATCATCATCACCACGACCACCACTAGTTCCCCCATCTCATAGTCCGTACACCGTGAGCGGGGGCGGCCTATATAGCTAGTGAAAGACAAGAGGAGAAGGAAGGGTAAATAACGAAGTGAAAGACCCATCTGACATGCCAATTGGTGTAATTATGGGCTTATAGGCCCCTAATACATTTCTGAGGACAGCTTTGTGTCCCCTTCTGAGAGCTGAGCCTGTCTGTCATGTCATAAAGGCAACTTGTCATTGGACCTGTGAGTGGTCCATTTTGCTTATGATATGTTTTATAATTACTTTTCATAAAAGCTTCTCGCATGGACCCCACATCTACTTCGTCACTCTTGATATTAGTTTCCTGCTATTTGTTTGGATGACTTTTCACTGCTGGTCCAAGCCATTTCTTTCCACTTACCATTGATGCATAATCCTTTAAACTCTCATATGTTTATTATGAGTATGTCCCTGTATATGTTATTTTACTTTAATGTCCTCATTACAGGGCCAGATTTATGTAAGGCAATACCAGTCAAGTATTTTCCCATTGGCACCAGCAGAAAGTGTACATTTGTGTCACTATAATGTCTGGGCTCTACACACAGACCTTGAATTTTCCTCCATCCCCTCGGGACGGCAGTGAGACAGGGCAGCTCTGTCTCCCCCTGTCCTTTCCACGTCCTCCTGTTCCGCCTTTGATGTCCCCTTGCCAAGAGTCTGATTTGTGGGTAAGTGAGTCCTCCCCTCCCAGCCTCCGAGCCCGCAGAACATGGGGACGCAGTAGGAGTTCCCAGTGTTTTTGGGGAAGTTGGAGTGGAGAAAGGAAGGGGGGGAGGTTGTGTCAGACCACCACAGAGTCGGGGAGACCCCTGTCCTTCTCCTCGCCGGTTCCCACCGCTCCCAACACGGCACACACATGTTGAAAAGGTCAGGTCTTGATAGACAACAGAGCACCGGCAATTACGCTGTTATTTCTCAGTGGCTGGAAGTCCCCCGTTTTCTGTGTGAGTGTGTGTGTGTGTGTGTGTGTGTGTGTGTGCAGAAAGAGAGAGTGTGTTTTTGTTCATGGAGAATAAAGAGGCAGTGTTTTAAGGGGAAAAGGAGCCTTGTACAGGGGGAACTGCATGTAAGGACTTGTGCCCGAATTGCTTCATGTCTGTCTGTCCATTTGTGGAAATTGGAGAATGCGCATAAGAGAGTGCAGGTGTGTAAGTGTTAGTGCACACGTTTGTCTGTTCAGTGTAGATTCCCACATATTGAATGCATGTGTGGGTTTGTTCATACCTGAGCTGCAAGACTCATTTGTTTTTTTTAAATGGGATTTCCATTCAACACCTTGAGCTGAGGCTTGCTGCACACACTGTTGTGGTTCGGAGGCTGCGGTCAGGAGTCATTCTCTAACCTAAATGACGGGGTCTGAACTTGGAGCCTGATTGAACTGGATGCTGAGGTTGCGAGAACCGTGCAAGAACACACACATACAAACACGCACTCGGACTTCTTCCAGCGTCTTCCCAGTATTTTCTCTCTATGGTGTAATTTCTCCTTCACACCGAACACCTATTTCTAGCTCTCTAAGGATGGCTTTCACGGAGGAGTGCAGAGGGAAAAAAGTCAAGGCAGAGTTATGACAAGAGCAGACCACAGTTTGACAGATCTGGAGATCACACGGAGAGGATGCCGCGGTCCCTTAACAACTGAAGTGTGCTGCTGTAATGTATGATGTGTTGCAGCTGGATATTTGCCTTGCATACCTTTGTACCACAAGCGTTGTGCATCTATGAGTGCATGCGGTGTAATTCTTGATCCCAGAGGTGGACTCGACTTATGAAAGAGCAGTTTGGGCATTGTGCCACCTGAATGCCTGCACACCTACAGTGCCTGAAAGGAAAAGGGGTCCTGAGGGGTTCTGGGAGGCCCCACAGAGCACTTCATTCAGGTTGCTATGCATGTTAGCGAGATGAAAGCCTGTAAATGGCTGCTAGTAATCTTCCCTATAAAAGAGCAGCTGCGTGCAGTTGTAAGCTGTACGTATGGCTGCTGTGCTTGGCCTCCCTTGGCTGCTTAATATTCAGGTGAAAACGCAGTAAAAGTGTGTGTGTTTGAGACTTTCTACGTGTGAATGTGTGTATGTGTGTATGTGTGGCTGCTTGTTTATGCGTGTAGAGGTTGCCCTGGATATGCACTCTGCTCTGGATAATTTCCAAGTCCAATCTATATCGCTACCAGCCTCTGGAATGTACCTTTGCTCCTGGGAAATTTCACCTGAATTACTTACCCGTGTTTGTGTGTAGTGTGTACATGAGTAACCAACCATAAATGTTACCGCTGTTTCTAATGGGCCTATTACAAGACATGAGCTTGTGTCAAATGACACACTAAACACATCAACACACAACCCACTAATGGAATCAACTTTGTCATCATAGACACTGATGAGCTAGTTAGGGCTTTAGTTAGCGGGGCCTAATTCTACCCCGAGGAGGAGGGAGGAGATCACTCTGTAGTCTGCAAAGGACCTGCTCCTTGTGTCCGTGACTCATGCATGCTCATGATATGACTGGGTGGAGCTGGGGGAGACACCAGGTTAAGATCTGTGTTTGTTTCTCTGTTGCAAGGCAATCCACTCTGTGATCCACTCATAGCTTTCGATGGAAAATAAATCTAACAGTTGCAGGTATAATAACGTGATTATGTATCAGTATATTGAGTTTCTATTGTCAGCTCTGCAATCTTTTTATGGCTCCCCAGCACACTGAAGTGTGAGATTCCTTGCTTTCATTGCAGGGTCAGAGTTCAGCTGTACTGGGATCAAGTTGAGATTGGGTTTTGGATGAAAGTGTGTGTGTTATAACACTTACAGTACTGAGAAACCAGGTCTTTTACTTTGATTAAATAGGTGCCAGGACTGTGTCAAACTATGGATAGTAAAAAATCTCACAGAAAAGATGCATTTCTAAGGGACATTGAGGTAAAGCACGATAAAGGGTATAATTAGGGAAATAATTTACTTGATCTGACTTCTCAGAGTTTTCATTTGGTAAAGGATAATGATTAAATGCTTGTATCTATCTTGTAAAAGGTTGGACCAGGGATATATATTATTTACATATTATTATAATTTGAAACCTTATTTATCCTTAAGGTCAGGCATGTTGTATTTTATTAGTCAATTTTGTATTTCCATAATCATGTTTTACCTCCTTTCGTTCTAAGATCTTAATAAACAAGTAATCTTTGAGCTCCATCTTTTTTAGTTTATTCCAACTATGAAATTATGATCAACAACAATTTCCCCAAAATTAAAAACTGTCCCAGCTTTGAGATATTTGGGCACACAAGGTCAAGACTCCTCAAATGATCACTACTTTCTTACTGTGGAAAAGGATGATAAGAACAGACAGACTAAGACCAATCCCCCAAAGGCAATGCAACTCATATCCACCACATTCCTAGAAAATTCCCCTTTTTTTCCTATGCTTCTCTCACTGGGAACTATGTGCGGCCTTAGGGGGAAACGGGAGTCATCACCTAACTCGGAGAACGTCCTCCCGCAGCGTCAATGACTACATTTACTGTGCACCAGCATCTATAAAACCATTTAATGGGGTTAATGTTGTTAGGTACACAAACCTCAGTTGCCAGTAAACATGTTGCCTAATAGTTTACGCAGTAATGCAGAGAGAGAGAGAGAGAATGATTTTCAGGTCTTGTTGATTTAATTTCTTCTTCTCCCACTCAAATGACTTGTTTGCTTTTAATCCACCTCCACCATCCTCTCCTTCTTACATCGGCATCATTTCTTTGTTTCAAGTTCAAGTTTGAGAAACTTTCCTCCATATTAATCATAAAGACACAAAATATGCATCCTCACCTGCAGGTTTTTCCTTTTACTCACTTCTTCACATTTACATAAAACAGTCACTCTCTCCTCACTGTGTGGCCTGCTCTCTCACCTCTTCCTCTGACTCCTCGTTTTCCTGTACGATGTAAAATGTAGACACATGATTCATGAATTTCAGTGAGGGTGCAAATCCAGGCAGGCAGGCTGACCTGTGATGTAATCATGACGACACTGCTGGTCGTGATGAACCTGGCTGCCATTGCATCACATACTTTAATGCAGAATGAGGAATGAACTATAATTGCAGTGCAGTAAAATTACAAAAAGAGGCTTCAATAGGAACAATGTGTCACATAAATAGCTTTAGCAGAGGGACTTACTATAAAAATCCTTCATTCATTTTTACAGCACTGGTACCATCCCGAAATGAACTTCACTGGCCTATTAAAATAGTTACATTAATTACTCCACCAGCTGCTGGGGCACTTTCTCCATGCAGTGTTTCCAGCCACAGCGCCCTCAGGCTGGCCTAGTGCTATGTGATCCAGTTGAATGGACAAGGTGGAGGGCGGACCACCTGGTTGGCTGACCTATGGCTCCCTGCTGATTGTCACCTCTGGCTGATAATGTGCGTGCACGCCATCTCTGTCTCTGCTCCCGTTGGTTTATCAGGCCCTCAGGCTCTCCTCCCAGACCTCCCAGCACAGCACAGCCACAGCCAGTTTCCTCACGACAAGTTAAGACCAGTCTGTTGTCAACCTGCTGCTAACTAGTTGCTTCCTGTGTTCAAAGGCGTTAAATGGTCATGATCTATGTCATCATCACATACAATCACAGACATGTTTATATATTTCTTTGCGATAAAGTACTAAATGTCCAGAAATTACACATAAATAGTTTATTCTGCCTCAAATTCAAAGGCACAAAGAGAGCTGGTATTACTATAATGAGTCATCATCATCATCATCATCACTTTAATGATAATAATCATCATCTTTGTTCACTTTGTTGATCTGATTACACGCTTCATAATCATCCAGAGTGATTCAATATGCATTTTAATAATGACTTCCTCTGCCCCTAATGTGTTATTCAATCAAAGCTTATTATTAACAATGAGGAGTGAGGACAGACGTCTCATCCTCATCAGCATCCTCATCCTTTTTGTCTCAGTTCGTCCATAATTATTGGTCAGTTTTGCATCCTTTCCAATCAGCGATAATCAATATCTATTACAAACTGAATCTCTGAATGGGCTCTGTGCTGAAGGGCACACACACACACACACACACACACACACACACACACACACACACACACACACACACACACACACACACACACACACACACACACACACACACACACATACGGGCTGAGGGGGGGATGGGGACGTGGAGTCTTAAGTCATCCAACCAGCCAACCAGCTCCCCTCGCTGAATAGATGCACGATCTCCGAAACGAGAGGGGAGGCGCAACGGGCACGGAGCTGCTGGCTCTCTATATCCAGCGGCTCAGAGGCGCTCTGACTCCATTCACTTCAGAGTCCCACACTGTCAAGGACCTGTGCAGACTGCTGCTGTGAAGACAGGCTCTGGAGAGCTCAACACGGACAACTTTCTCCCTTGTGATTTTTTTTTTTTCCAAGAGGATCTGCTCGATTGGATTATACTCTTCTAGGACTATTAAATACCATAATAGAAACAAAAACGTGCGTCTTGATTTTGCTTAATTCTAACAGCTGCGCTTCTGGTTTGATATTTCACAGTGAGCTGGGCTGAAGTTTGAAGCCTGTTTGTTAAAAGGGTGAAGGACAAGTGCAATGCTCTTCAGACTTGTCTCTCAGGATTGTCCCACTTGCGCCTGAGGTGCTGTGTGTCGAGCAGCCGCACAGATCTTGTTCAAGAGGACGCAGTCCAATGTGAATAACAAGATTTCAACGTCCAGCCTCTTCTTCAGCTTTTCACAGTTGCAAGCAAGTGCACGGAGTTCCACTGAGCCCGCTGAGCAGCTCGGACACCCCGGTTTCTCTCCCCGAGGGGATGGTTGTGGATCCTGTGGGGCCAGGAGCGATTCTGAGGCTCCTACAGAATAGCACCTTTTTCTCGTTCGGGGTTACATCTGAATTAAAGGGAGATGAGAGCCGCACTGTGTTACTTCCTGCTTTGGACGACGTACCTGCTGCTGGCCACCTCTGAGGTAAAGTAAGCAGGACTCCGCACACCCAGAGAGGTGTCCCACTGGCCCCATGTCACACGCAGTGCTGCGGGGTTGTGTTTCTGTGAGGGTGCAAAGTTCCCACAGAGCGCGCATTTCTCCAACAGCCACACACTACACACCACAAGTCAATGCCCAGAGAAAGAAAAGTATAGAGCAGTTACACTCAATTTTGGTTAAACGCATGAAATTATCCTAGAAGATAAGATTATGAGACGAAATCCTTTAAAGCATTTCTTTATTTGAATGGACCGATCCAAACAGTTTTTTTTTTTTTTCTAAGATAATAACAAGGGTGTATATAGACTGAGACGCTATTATAAGAACAGTGTGAACATGGATTCATTTTTTTCGACAATGAACAAGAAGCTCATCAGTTTCAGCTGCCATGAGGGTATAGTGGCTGCTCGGTCTTGAGAACCAACAACGCGTCTGCATTTGGAAGCATATTACAGTTATTTTTGGCGTTTGTGCCAAATCTGTTTGTAGCCTGAGCCAACTGGGCAAACGTTTTGGTTGGGCTAAGCGTTCATGGGAACCGCTGCGGGCGATATAAATAGCCACTGTTCCTGTAAGGGCTGCGCGTTAACTTTGAGGTGTCTGCATGACCGCAACAAGCGCAAAGTGTGGCGAGCTGCCGTTCACACCGGCAGACAAGTGTCGCACCGATCCGTGGTAAAGTGCAACACTGCTTCAGAAAACCTTGAACACCCACTGAACAGGAATAGTCAAACAATAATTCAAAGTCGGCAGTAGCTCATTGGGATTATTTTTTTTTATTAATTCGGCACTTATAATAAATAGTCAAAGAAGTAGCTATATTAACATGTTTTCAATTAATGAATTATTAATATGTTCCCCACCATCATTGTCCTGCATGCCAAGTACAGGCAATGGAAATCTTCCTGTGTCGATATTACAGATAAATGGTGCTTATTCTATACCCATCTGGCTGCCGAAGTACTCAGAAGATCCTACTAGAAAATATCTGATTCATTACTTTCCAGTCCTGCAGCTTTGCTCCCCCGCATAGAGCATAGGCTTCCCTTAATTACATCATTTCTCAAAGGGGGGGTTCGGCGCCACCTTCTCTCCATGTTTGAGGGGAATTTATGGCAATGGGGTAGTCCGCTACTTGTAGTTGGCACATGGTTGCAACAGTGATTCCAGCAGTGATCTCCCTGGTGATTGTTTGAACCCAGCACGTTAACTTATACAGACAAACAATTAGACAAACGTTTTGCCACTGATCCGACACATCTCTAACCTTCATCTCTTGTTTATTTTTTTGCCCCCCTCCCCTCCCCCTCCCCTCCCCCTAAAGGAAGTGGAGTTTCCCCAGGAGCTGATAGACAGACTCTCCCACAGTGAAATCCACAGCATCAGCGACCTCCAGCGGCTACTGGACATTGACTCCGTAGGTAAATTCTGCCTCTTGATACTTTCATCCACAGACATTTTTAAAGTGTTGCACACAAGTGACTCTGCAATTGTTTATGTGTCAACACAGAGTAAAGGGTGGTACTAAAAACAGCGGCAGCGTAATTATATATATAAGCAGTTTGCTTTTATTAGCTGTGGAATTATTCTCTATTGTGGAATCACTTTTAAACATAGCCTTCTACACCTGGATGTGGTGGATGGGGACTTTCCATATATATTTGTATAGTGAGGCAACATGTGCTTATATTTATGTAAGTCAAATAACTTACATAAATATATACAAAGGTCATAGCTAAAATAATCATGCCTGGGCATTCATCCCTTGTTTAAACTGCAATATGCATAGTACCATAGCTTGATGGATTGGGGAATTTTGTAAAAATGAATCACAGAAACCACTGGTAATAGGTTTAGCATTCAAGGTTTCACTTGTGTCCAACATTTGACAAAGCTAGAAGCTGATGTTTGAGTGATATTTGAGTAAATAAGATATAGAGACTGTGCCAATCCTGCTGGTTTTGTGGATTCAGTGAACAAACAGGGATACCTGTTGTTTTGGCACATCGTGCTAATTACAAGTTGTGACCCCTGAAATCGATCCGTGGCGTGCATGATAAAGCAGTAACCGTGATGGGTGCGTCCACTGTACACATGTGACAAAGATGGACTTTCACTGGCAGGCTTTTTTTTTTGTTGTTGTGCATATTCTTTCAGCTGCTGCAATAAAACTGGCTTTATAGCAACCAGACCGACACATATGTTGCCCCGTAAACAGAGACAGCGGCTCGCAGGTCAAGCGGGTTTCCTCAGCTTCAGGTTTTTGGCGGTGCTGCTTCTTCTGTGGTGGGGGACCGGTCTGTCTCAGGCTGTCTTAGATTAAGTTACAAGGGTGAGCTGGAAGAAGCTGTTTGCCTTCACATGAGACTCTATTTACACAGGTTTTGGCCATATATCAAATTCCGGGCTCTCCCTTAAAGATTTGTTGATGGAAATAGGTAATTACTAAATTTGCTTTAACAGTCCCAAATCATGTAAGCTACCTAAATGGTCATAGCTCATTAGTAGCCTCAAAACTAATATTCAGCAAAGCAACACTATAGGACCGGTCTTTCACTCAAGTATTCTTCTGTGTAACCACACGATTGCTTTTCTGATGGACGCCTCAATTAGGACGACTAATAACCTCACATCATTAGTGTGTTTAATTTATTAATTCACAATAAAACCAACCTGTTCTCCACAGCAGTGATCACCCCACTGTATGTCCAGCTTAGAATAGATCCCTGGGTTTGCTTCTAGCATGAGAAGAGGTGTTTATAATTGAATTAACATGTCTTTCTTCAAACACAGGAATGTTTTGCAGGGTAACAGTAGTAGGCTGATTATTATTACGAGGACATAAATCTGTCTGACGGCCAGCTTGGCGGCCCTGGTGAGCCCATTAAAAGACCTTTGACGCCAGCCAGAGGGGTATTTTCAGAGCTTTTGTTGCAGATGGCCAGGACAGTAAAGCTACCAGTATAGGCTGAACTGTACATGGCATAGCAAGTCAACCAGGGAAGGAGAAAGGAAAGGCTTATACGAGGTGTTGGTTCAAACCTTTGATCATTGGTACCTGGAAAATGTAAAACGGACGGATGCTGTGTTTTGAAAGTTGCACCCAGAAAATCCTTGATTATTTTGTTTAAGTAATTTTTCGTTTTATTATTTTGTCATTATCTGAGATCTCTGTCACTGGAAGGAGAACTTTATAATTTAGCCTGTAAGGATGTATCGGTGTCAGGATCCCTGGGAAAGCCTGCAGGGCTTATCTCACGGCTGCGTGTTTCATTTAGTGCTGCTTTGCTCAGTGCGAGTCTATGTGCACACGTCCTCTTGGTTGGTGTCTCCTGCTTTGACTGACAGATGAGATGACCCCGCTGAAGTCTGCAGATGGCTGTCTGGCCCCTGAGGTGCTCCTCTCCTCGCTTTTACTCCTCTCCAACCCCGTCTCCCTCCTTAGGGGGCCCCCTGGCCTGCCCGCTCTTATCTCTCTCAGTGAAGGACTTTGACAGAAAAGGGAACCTGACTCTCGGTGTGGGGCCAGAGGTGGAGGAGGGAGCAAGAGGATTCTGGAGGTTGTGTTCATGCTGCACTTCACTCAGAAAGGGCGCAAGTTGTTGTGCAATCTGCGTTTTGACAAGCTGGCAGGGTGTTCCCAGTGTTTACACTTGGCATCACTTCTTATGAATAACAGTGGTATTGTGCTTCCTACCTGCGTCCACGCCTTGCCCATGTGACCTTAAATAACCTAAATGTAACTGTTGACAGTGAAGGAACAAAGAAGAGAGACAGAGAATTATGGAGGCCCTTCTTACAAGAAGTCAACAACATGTCGTACTAGTAGAGATAGAAAGAAAGAGCAGAGGAGGAGTAAAGGGAGGGAGCCGATGCCCTCAGCTAATGGAGGGAGTAATTTGCGAGTCATGAAAGCCTGATTCATGGCGATAGACTGTCTCCTGTCCTCTTTTCTCTTGTCTCAGTTTCACGACGCTCCGGGCTTGTTATTGTTTCTTACTCACCTGGAATCAACAGAGGAGCAATCCCCTCACTCTTTCTATTTCTGCCTCCCTTAACTTCTCTCTTTTCTCTATTTTTCCCCTGCATCTTCCTGCCTGAACCCTCTGATTGCCTTCTCTCCCCATGTTCCTCCTTTTAGCGCAAAGAAAACACCCTCAGAAAGGTCCTTTTATTGTGCTGAGAAAAGGACTCTGCAGTCTATAAAGGACTTCTTTATGCTCTCCCTCCCTTTCTCCTGTCAGCTCTGACACAAACTGTCTCCAGTGGTCACTGGTGTGACGCCCTCCCTCACTCCAGTCCTTCTCTGGCTGGGGGGGATGATGAAGAGAGGGATAGGTGTGGTGGAGAGACTAGGCACAGTGGGAGTTCTGTCAGTGACCCGCAGTGTTAAAAGGTTGTCAGGTAGGAAAATCTTCCAGCTGTCAAAACGAGTACGAGTCCACCTGCAGTGCAGACAGTCTAGGTGTGCTTGCACATATATGGAGACTGTGTGCGACATATATACGCCATATATACGGTGTGTCTGTACACTGGGCCTCAGCTGTAGTCGACACTTCCTTTCTGAGGACCTTTGGTTCTGGGTCACTGGTTGTCTGACTGACGGCACGCCAGGCTAAGAAAAAAATCCCTCCACCCTCACAGAGGAGTAGACCTGAAAAAAGGAGGCATCCAAAAGCAAATAAACAACCAATCCCAGAGGTGGATTGAGTATAGGTAAAGGAAATCCCTTCAGATGACTCTGGTCAGAGCACAAAGGAGCTGGACGAGGGCTATGTGTTTGCCTGTGGCTAAGCTTTGTTGTGCCGGTGTACATATGGTTTTAGCATGTTACAGAGGATAATGATAGCCGTTGGTGTAGTTGTGAGTGTGTCTTTATGTTAAGTGTACAGCTGTAGGATTGTGTCAGCCCGATGGGTATGCTGTACCTTCAGACAGGTAGACCCACCCACTAAGCAAACACTCTCAGACTCTGCTCTTTGGGAAAGGGCTGTATCCTGCGAACAAGCTTTATCGCTTTATAGCTGCTCGGGCACTCTTCTGTAATCCACCTTGTATTCTGGGTGGGGACCAAAACAAGCAAGCTTTATCAGATGACCATGACTGTGAATAAGCTGAGCTGGCTATATTAGTCTGGAGTTAGAGAGTCTTAAGGAACTTCCACTGCAGCATAACAAAACATTTACTTTTCCAAGCTGCTGAGTGATTGAAAAAGCAAACATTTTCTGTTAAATGAGGACACCAAACCACCAATTAGGTGCAGGGATAATGGCGGCTGAGTACCACCTGTTAAATGACCAGTTTAGTCCGCGGTGCGTCTGTGAAAGCTGGTTGTTTTCGAAGGAACATGCTGACTCACCCGAGTCTAGATACTTTATTCCTGCTGGGAAAGTTCAGCCAAATGAGTGAGCGAGGCTGACGCACAAAGCTTGCAATTAAACAGAGGTTTGTGTAATGTGTGACTCCTGCCTGTACCATGTGTGTTTTGGGTTGTTTACTCCAATTTGTGACATCATCAGCAGTGGCCCTGAAAGCCATCACATCGAAGGGGAGCCCTAAGCCCTTCAGGGAATCAAAGCATGTGTTACATACACCACAAGAGGCCAGCAGGAAGTTCCCATCTCATTATGGTTGTGTGAATAACCAACACATTGTTAGTTGTGGAAGGGGTATATAAAACATCAGTAGAAGATGTCATCCAGCCTTCTGGCGAGGCCTAACAAGCCACCCACCATAGTCAACACCGTGATTGACGACTCATCGTTAGTTTATTAGTTAAAAAAGGTTTTGTGTTTGCTTCCTCTCTGTGTGACGTTCATTAACAAGGCTGCCTTCTGTTTTGACGAGGTGCGGGAAACAATGTTATTGAGGAGCCAAAGCACCACAAGAACAACAACCACCATAAGAACTACTCCCGTCATCACCGCTACTACAATGACCTGAAGAGCTCCCAGCTCCACAGCCGACGCAAGAGGAGCATTGGTAAGACTGAATGAATGTTATATGTTTAACTGTGCAGCTCACATGTTGCATCATGATTACATTTGGCACTATATACTGTAAATCACAACTTGGCACAACTTATTACAGCACCATAATGCCCTAAAAAGAACCTCTATCTTAAATATCCCCCCTGACATTTGGGTTCCCAGGAGATGAAACCGATCGCTTTACACACATTTCAAACAAAGCTAATAGTTAGTGGCTTTTATATGGCCTTTCTGTGGATAAAAGGAACCCTAATGAAGACGTCTACCCAGTATTTATGGCAATAAAGGAATCATGAGAAACGAGACTGGTGTGTGAGGTTGATGAGGACGTCTGACATGAAGCCTTTTAATTGGCCATGGGGCTTGCAGATCTAAGACACACGCGTCAGGAGAGAAATATATCCTTGAGCGTGGAAATTCCAGGCATTCAGGGCTCAAGTTGCAGCTCGCCTGGGCTCTCAGTCAGATTTCTTCATAAAACGCCACATGGTATGATATCTGATCGAGGAATGGAGAATACCATGTAGTGTGCAATGTGTGTGTTAAGACTGACCCTCGAAGCAGTGCAGCATTTTAAGGGACACAGGGTAAAGCGGCTGGTTGTATTTCATGTACGTGGCCATATCATAAGTGTGCGATACATATACCATTTTGGCAGCTGTCCACAAAAACCCTCACGTTCTCTGCATGCACATATTATTTTTACGACCTAATGCTATCTCACTGTACAACCTCTCTCACATCTTTACGTTTGAGTGCCTGTCAGAGCATTCAATCTGAAATGAATGCTTACTACCTTCCTCTTTTCACTATGACCAACAGGGTCAAAGGCCATTATTAGATTTCCCACCGGCAGACATAAAGGTTTTCTGGCCTAGTCACGCTGCATTAACCCCAGTGAGGGCTCCAAACAAAGGAGCAGTCACTTTCCGTCTCACCGACTTGATTCCAAAGCTCCTTAGCTGATATGAGATCAGCTTCTTTTATAGCTTGTCTTCAAGGAGGTTGGGTGTGATCGTGGTAAGACGAACAGCTCCCACGTCAAGTGAGTCATCATATAATGAGCAGCGAAGGAATGCATAAAGCAGCTGGGAGTGAAAAGGACGGATTCCAACAATACAACAGCACGCGCACGCATTCGGGAAATGTGTCACCAAACACTCATGCAGACCAAGTGCATTAACCAGGCTCCTCCTTCTCCCTGTCTCTTTTATAGCAGAGGAGGCGGTCCCGGCGGTGTGTAAGACGCGGACGGTGATCTACGAGATCCCCAGGAGCCAGGTGGATCCAACGTCTGCCAACTTCCTGATATGGCCGCCCTGTGTGGAGGTGAAGCGCTGCACGGGCTGCTGCAACACGAGCAACATGCGCTGTCACCCTTCCCGAAAGCACCATCGCACCGTTAAGGTAAGACACACACACACACACACACACACACACACACACACACACACACACACACACACACACACACACACACACACACACACACACACACACACACACACACACACACAACACACACAACATACCTACAAGCAAGATTTTGTGCAAGCTTGCTGACTTGCTGAAAAGCCATATGCTTATAATCATTAGTGCAAGGTTAAACATGCTTCTTATTCACCTCATTCATTCCACAAACACACCCACTTCCACTCACAAATCTCCTCCACTTTTTCTCTCACCGGGTAAGTAAATCATATGAGATGTAAGGTTGGGTTGACCTGCCTACCTTCACGCTCCTTTCCATCCTCTTTCCTCAGCAGCTACTCTTCATTTCAATCTACCAGTCCCCTCTGAGCCTCCTTGGCCGGTACCCAAATAGTGGCCAGCTTACCTCCGCTGCCCCCTCCCCTCTCTCCTTCCATTACAGACGATCACCCCCCTCTCTCCTCATCACTCCATCCCATGTTTGGCGAGAGTCCAGGGTGGCCGTGCCAGGAAGTGAAGGAGAGAAAGGACAGGGAGGGTGGGTTGTTGGCACCCTCAGCCAGGACATCTGTTGAAGGGTTGACCGGAGAGGGACGCTCCTGCCAGACATAAGACAGCTAGACAGACAAAGAAAGAGAGAGCGAGGGAGAAACAGTTTCCTGTACCTTGAGAATGTCTGATTGTCGTCGGTTAGTGAGCAGCCATTCGTCCGCTCTCTGTTTGTTTGGCCCTTTTGTCTTTTCTGCAAAGAGGGAGCCTGGAGGAGACAAGGCGACAAAGACAAAAACAGAGGGTTCGAAGGGGGTTGCACTGTTCTCAGAGGCTCTTTGGCATCCCTAGCTTGAAAACATGTCCTTCTGTTCAGGATCAGTGGAGACACCGTGGCTGAAGCGGAGTCGTTTTTCTGCTGTATTTACACTACAGACTGTTAGCCGGTGCACGGCTCTGTTTGGAGGTATGGGAGTTATGTGCTCTGTTCTGTAAGAGTAAGAGACAACCGGGGGATAAACAGGATAGCCGGGAACACTCTTTGAGTCTATCTCTGGACTCTGTTGTCTCTTTAATCATTGTGATCTTGCCCGGCCATTGGCACTGGGACATCAAGCAGCATTTTAAAGATGCCGCCTAAATATACCTGCAGAGTATTAAAATAAATACCATCCCGCCTACCACCTTCCTTCTGGCACCCTGACAGAGAGAAAGATTTCACTATGGATTGGAAGAAATTCTCCTCTTTTAGTCATAGAGCAGACAGTGATGCTGCACTGAAAAGACAACCATTGTAGGGCACAGGGAACTGCATGAGGCGCACAGGATTTATGATCAGAGATGCTGAGTCACAGTGCATTAAGAGCTCTGATATACAACCTGTCTGTCTGTATGCAAGCTTGTCAGTAGGTGCTTCAATAGGAGCTCTGTCTGTGACAACAGTGACGAGGGCGGATGAAGAAATACTGACGACGAAGGAGAAGACACTATAAGGCTATATATTCAGCTATTCCGGGAATGCCATGATTCATGCAACTTTGCCCGTGTCCCCCTCGTGACACTGAGGACAAAATGAGCACACAGACGAGAGACGGGCTGTCAGGCGCGGTGGGCAGGGATTCATGGGGGACGTTTTTTCCATGCGTTTCCAGCCGCAGGCGGGGGTGGGGGTGGGGGTGGGGGGAGAGGCGTCGTAGCCCTGGAAAGGTCATTCGTCAGGGCTCCCTCCGGTCAGGAGACATTCACCACTTTGTCTGTGAGAAACATTGTCTCATGCCAAGTTTTTTTTTTTTTTTTTTTTTCTGTCTGTCCTCTCAGCAGTTAGTCTGAATAGGGGTTCAGTTTATGCTTCTCCCTCCGTTTATTAGAAAGCTAAAAATGTTGCCGGTCTACCCTGAGCCTGACTTGTTTTCCTTCTGCTGGCCAAAGATGGGAAAAGAACACATCTTCTGTGTTTCTTTCCATCTCATGCCACCATGCATTTGTCCAATGCACCTTTATTTATTTATTCCCCCTCTTCTGTTTCTGTCCCTCTTTCCTTTTTCATGTTATGGAGCCAAAAAAAGAGAACGGGTCTGTGCAGGCCCTTTACTGTACAAGCCTGTCCTGTTCATTGGCAGGGTAATAAAAAAGGCAACTTTAAATAGGACTAGCCTGAGGGAGGAGAAGGGGCAGCTCTTAAAGTCACTCTATTATTTTACATGGTCTCCCTTTTCCCCTTCTTTAATTCTTTTGCATTTCTCTTGAAATTCTTTTGCAGTTTGGTCCATCATTGTCTCTCTAACATGTGTGTGTATAGTTTGCATTTACAGTTTTAGCCTAGCAAAGACAAAGTAAATGAGAATGGTGTAAAGATCAATTTAGAGCAGTAAGTATTCAAAAAAGGGATCAAGTGGATGCAAAGAGAGACAGAAAGTTGTGGAAACAGACAGAATTCTTAATTAGTTTTTATGTATTCCGACTCTATCATCCCAGCATTCCTTTAACTCCTCCTTCACCCCCCCATCCCACCTCCTTTTGCACTTGCAATGACACCACATTCACTCCCTCCATCCCAGCATCTTGGCTCTCCCCCTTTCTTTTCCGTGGAAGTGATTGCTCTTGGTGTTTTATCACTAAAGGATGGCCGAACATTTTGGCCATTTCGCCAGTGTTTTTGTGTCTTAGTGTTCTCAGAGTTGTTACACTCAAGATATGACATGAGATAACATGAAATTAAGTAGCAGAATTAGTTCTATAATTGGTCCCCATTGGTTGTTAATTTATACCCTCTCTTGTCTTTTTTCACCTCCTTCCCCTGTATTCCTTCTCCTCCTCACATCTTCCTCTCTGTCTGCTTACAGCTGCAGCTGTGTCCAGTATTTCTGATAGTTTTCTCAGTGCTTTTGGCTCCGACGCTTACTAGACGAACTTGCTCATAAAACAACTGGAGATTTTGGGCAGGCAAGACTTGTGTACAGGGTGTGTGTGTGTTTGGGGGATATAGAGAGAGAGTTAGGAAGAGATCTCAACCTGCATGTGCATTCTTTTGCACATTCGTCTTTGTGTGCATGAATGTGTGTTAGTCTCTGTGTGTGAATCTAAATGCCTCTCTGTTTGTTCTTCCTATGGGGCTGATTAAACAGCCCATGAAACAGGCAAAGAATGGGGCTGTCACTCATCCGCTCACTCATTAACTCTTAAGGCTTCTGCAGTAGATTTGGTCTCTAAGTTCATTGTATTCTCCTTCCTCTTCCACAAAACCACAGGAGCAGACAAGTGGTACAAGTAAGGTACGCCAGGAAATCCAAATGTTTTCTTGTGTTTTATGATGCACGAAAACTCAGTTGACAGTAATAGAGTAGCTCTTCATGATTCAAGGACAGCATGGAGAGAGCTTGGAATTATGGAAAAAAATAATTGGGAGAAATTATAAATGAGCTGCTAATTATACTTTTGAGTCCACCAAAGTAAGAAGAAGATGGCTAAATCAATTTTTTTGTGCTATAAATGGTATTTGAATATTCTTATTTTCAAAATGAACACAATTAAGATCTATAAGAGCCAAACATGAGAACTACCCCTTTTCATTGCCTCCGTGAGGGGCCTTAATCTAATCAGTATGGCATAATTTGCCAACAATGAAGCTCAGTTTCTCTCGTTTGGCTCGGTTAGTAGCTGGAAACTTTTGATGGTCCTTGAAGCATACGTACAAGTATTTTGCAGAGGTCAATTCAATTCAATTCAGTTTATTTTGTATAGCCCAGAATCACAAATTACAAATTTGCCTCAGAGGGCTTTACAATCTGTACACATGCGACATCCTCTGTCCTTCCCTCACATCAGCACAGGAAAAACTCCCCTAAAAAACCCTTTAACAGGGAGAAAAAAGGAAGAAACCTATGGGAGAGCAACAGAGGAGGGATCCTTCTCTCAGGATGGACAGAATGCAATAGATATTATGTGTACAGAGAGGGTCGTCAGTGCACATCTGTGTAAACCCAAGAAGGGAGATTGTTTGTGTGTGTGTGTGCGTTTGTGTGTGTGTGAGAGCGCTCTATGCTATGCTACGTAAACCCGCCCACCGCAACGCAGGGACAAGGCCATTTGTGTGAAGCGGCAGCAAGAGGAAGACGGGCCACAGAGTAATGAAGTGTTGATGGCTGCTGGATCAAAGTGGAGGCTGACAGAGGCCAGGCGGATGTAGCCACAGTGCTGAGTGTGGGGTTCCACACATCTCCCTGCACTGGCCCTGGCCCCGACCCCATCACACACAAACACACACACACACACACACACACACACACACACACACACACACACACACACACACACACACACACACACACACACACACACACACACACACACACACACTGCCAGTTACCTCAGCGATAGAGGGACAGATCCGGGTGTTGGGGGAAGCAGTAGCTGAAGCCCTGCGGTTGTGTGGGACCCTGACTTACGGGGTGTTTCATAAATAAAAGACGGTGATACAGTGAGCATGATTTATGGATGTCTGAGGGGTCCTGTGGATTACGTGAGGGGGGCCGGTTGGATGGGAATGAGGGGCCCCCCTGTTTGAAGTCCTTTGCAGCTGTGAATTATTTTCCCTTTGATTCACTCAGCTCTTCTACTAGATGAAGAAGGGTGAGGGAGTTTGTGTGTGTGTATAAATGTGTGTGTGTGTGTGTGTTGTGCACGGCGGGGTTGCCGGGCGGGTCAGAGACCATGGGAGCGTCCCGAACAAGCCAGAAGCCAGAGACTTTGGCTACTGCTGCACCGGCTGGAATGCATCAGCTTGAGCAGGAAAAGTAGCAGCCGTATTTTAATCATATTTTACTTCGTTTCTGTATTTTCCTTCACTCCTCCTCTCCTGTCCTCCCTTTTGCTCTTCCCCTCTGACTTCATCCTCCCCCTCCGACTCTCTCCTCCGCTCCGTCTTGGAGTCTGATTGTCTGTTATGTGAAATAGTTGTTCACTCCCTCCTCACTCTTTCTGTCTCTCTCCTGCAACAGAGCCATCTCCCACTCTCTAATTTTACCCCTCTGCCAGTCTTTGCCCATTTACCGTGTCATTTTTGCTCTCTTTCATTAAAATCGTATTTGCTCTTTCAAGTACTCAGTGTAACGTCTTTCTCATCTGCAATTGTTCTATAAAGACATAGGCAGGGGTGCAACAAAGAAATGGAAAGATTACATTATTTGATATCCCATGATGGTTCTGTGGGTTTCTGAGGCAGATAGATATTCACATCCAGTGATACATTAATACGCGTGTGTGTGTGTGTGTGTGTGTGTGTGTGTGTGTGTGTGTGTGTGTGTGTGTGTGTGTGGAGAGAGAAGTGGGGAGAAAGTGGTGTGCCCTGAAGTTCCTTTTTGGTATTAGAGACCTGTGAGTGACGTGATAAATGCTCTCCTTGCTTCTTCTCCTCTTCACACACCGCCTGTGATAACCCGGTCATGTCAGTGTGTGTGTGTGTGTGTGTGTGTGTGTGTGTGTGTGTGTGTGTGGGGTTGAAGCAGAGGGCAGCAGCAGGTTGTCTCGGCTCTTGTGTGACGTTCAGTCTGTGTTTTCTGTGGTTTGCTCTCTCTCGCTCTGCATATCGTCTTGCCTTTCCTCTGGGTGTCATATATTCTTGGTCTAATTTCAGCAGACGGACTGATGGAGATACAGAAAGTTTCTTTACGCCCCCTCTTTCCACAACTTTCCCCACCTTTCCTACACTTGCTCACCGTTGCAGCATCGCAACAAGAGCTCTTTGTTTGTGGGGCACAAGCTCTTAGAGTCTCTGTCCTGATAAATTAATTGCCACCCCACTCTGCCTCTTTCCTGCCCCTCCATTCTCCAAACACACACATACATACATTCTTAATTATTATTTTCTTGCTCGATTCTGTCACTGTTCCAGTTTACGATGGCCCGCGGTGCACGTTCACAATCCTGTTGTGTTTTCCTTGGAAAGTCGGGGTAAAACTTTCCACTCCATCATGCTCTCATCAGTGCTCTGTGCTCAGGGAATTCCCAATTAGTCCAACAGGGACAATCGGCTCCACACAGAGGGCCTCGGAGACACTGAGAACAAACCGAAAGGGGTGCCCTTCCCAGAGCCCCCTGCCTCACCCCAACCCTCTGGATCGGATATCATTCCACAGCCGCTTCGCAGGGCCCCGGATTTCTAGGGAGTTTAGATCGGTTTGATTTATACAAAGAGAGTGCGGGGGCCCCTTCGTCGAAGCATGGGGGTCTCTTTCTGATGTATGTTTTATGTGGGAAGTCATTGACTCTGCACCGGAGAGGAAGCCGGTGTCCTTTGTGTGGCGAGGTGGCTTAAAATGGGAGAATAAAATAAGGACGTAAAGTGAAGGCCGCCATTCCTGAAGCGTCGAACACAAGAAACAGGAAACAAGACAGAAAGAGAGCGTGTTGACAAAGTGGGCAGAGCAGTATTACAGCACAGTTGTACACAATCTCAGACAAATATGAAAGTGTGAGTTTGCTTTTGTGTGTGTCCCGCAGGGAGTGCTTTTAACCCTGCTGTGTCAGGGGCAAGGAGACAAGCCTACCGCTGGGCCTCTCTTCAAGGGGGCTCATCGCTTTATCCATCTGTCAATAGCTGTTTGTTTGGCCAGAAAAGTTTAGGTTTGTGTGTGGGTTACTCATGAGGATCAGCCTAAGTAAGAAGTGTCAGACATTGCTGACTCTTTTGGCGATATGGCGAGCTGCTTTCAAAACCTTTGGAAGTCTTCCGCATAGACAGCTGCATGTTTTCACCTCTCGGTCAGATCCTTTTAAAATAAAATATTAGCAGCGCTATTCCGGGAAAACTGTGTGTTTTTTCTGTGTTACTGTCTGCACTTTTGGTAGATAACAACAAACCTTTGATAACTTCACTATCTCTCCTGTCAGTTTTAGTGTAATAAAGTTTCCCCAGTGAGTAACCCAGAAACTAAACGTTAATAGGTAACACATGAATGTCATCTAATGCTTGTCATGATCATGGTCAGTCCCTCCTGCCCTTCCTTGAATATCACCCTCTGTTTGCACACACACACACACACACACACACACACACACACACACACACACACACACACACACACACACACACACACACACACACACACACACACACACACACACACACCACCGTTCCCTAATGAGAGTGATGGTCCACCTTCCTGCTCTCAGTTCTTCCCTGCTCTGGCCCTTTTCACCCGCCCTCTCTCTCTCTCTGTCAGAGCCCGATAACAGCAACCCAGACACCATTGTCCTATGTTTGCTCACTGCATACCTTCTCTGCTTGCTTACCCTCTTTTCACTCCCTCTCTTCTTTCTCTTTCTCTTCTCTCTCCGTGGAAAGAAACTGTTGCAAAGGAGCAGCTGGTGAAACCGCCGGCCCCTGATTTCTGTTTCAGCCTTCCCCAGATGACCCTCCAGTCATTGTTACAGCACATGAGGCAGCTCAAGTAGTGTGAATGTCAACATTTTACTTTGTTTTATCAGACAGGGATTGGTATGTTCATTTGTCTGCTTGACTTATTCAACACTGAGAGCCAGCTTTGGCGGTATGCCACCACAGGATAGAGGAAGAAAGCCAATCATCAGTTTTGCCCCTCTGTGTGCATGTGTGAGCCTCATGCCGACTGCAAAACAGTGTTGTTCATAACACCAGAGAGCGCTGGGAGATTGTCGGCCAATATCCTCTCTCGTGCAGCGACCAGGAAGATGGGTGAAGCAGGGGATATTGTTTCCATGTGGCCCCCGGGCCCCTCAGTGGTGGATGGGAAGGTTACCTGCCCTCTGGAACGCACATCAGAGAGGGAAGAGCATGTAGCCACCTCCCCAGAGTTACACAACAAGATCATCATAACCTCCAAGCAACCTTCTCTATTCAGCTTTCATCTAAGCTTTAATCAACATAGCCTATTCATAACTCTCCGAGGATTGGTCCTTTTCATTACTAGCTCTTTGGTGGGAAGTGGAGGTCAGACCTGTTGTGTTAAACAGAGAGGGTGTTAGCTGGACCGAGGGATAGGAATTCCTGCAATACTTTTGTGTTTGTTACATTGGACGGGGGGCTGATTTCTTGGGGTTCTACTGCTTTGATTAGACTACGTAAGCTGTATGTCTTGCATGCACATGTTAAGCAACACTTTCCCTAACCCATGAAGAAGTATTAATGCGGTTTAAAAGCAGCCTACATGTCAGAACAAGGCGAGGGAGTTTAGGTGTGTGTCTGTCTGGATGTGGATGCTCCAGGCCTGGGGCGAGGGCGAAGCGGGGTGGGGGGGATCCCAGCCTCTCTTCTCTTGCCAGGGTAAAGCTTCCCTGGGCTTTAGGGCGTACACCGCCCCCCTAACCTCCATTTCTCCTCTCCCATTGTTTGAGCTTGCTTGGACAAGGTCGTACACTCCATTCAGTATTTACACACCTGATCAACAGCCCATAGAGCACACAGCGAGCGGAACCCAATGCATCAGCGTCTGAGGAATGCTGCCGTCACACTTCAAACATTGGGGAGGCGAAGCGACGGCCGGCGTGTTTTTATTTTTTATGAATCGGTTTATGAAAGAGTCATCAGTCACAGCGCTACGCCTCTCGGTGTTAGCGGATGGGCAAAGAGTGTGTGCATTTATTGACGACACAAACACGGCGAAGAGTAATGATGGTGCTGGCGCTGGCTCTGCGATTAACCTCTTCTCTCTCTTCCTCTCTTCAGGTAGCAAAGGTGGAGTACGTGAAGAGGAGACCCAAGCTGAAAGAGGTCTTTGTGCGGTTAGAAGACCACCTGGAGTGTGTGTGTGCATCGCAACATCAACATGTGGTGGAGCACTCAGATGCAGAAACAGGTAATTGTGACCCTCAAAGATGCAATTTATAATATTCAAAAATAACCACAAAAAGTGCCCACGCATTTCCTTTTTGCAGAAAAATCACACTGAGGTTGAGTTTGATGGCTGAGTCCCGCCCTCATCCCTGCATCACTGTGTTTCTCGTTCCTTATGTCTGTCTGATGGTCTCTCTCTCTCTCTCTCTCTCTCTCTCTCTCTCTCTCTCTCTCTCTCTCTCTGTCTCTCTCTCTCTCTCTCTCTCTCTGTGTGTGTCTGGCTCTTTGGCTTTGCACTGGATGACCTTTTTCTATGGCTGCGTCCAAACAGACAGACACACCTGTGAGGTGGCCTGCTATTGCAAAACAGTAAAGCTTGTGTGTTTGTGCCTTGTTGGACGAGGACGCGCGTGTGTGTGTGTGTGTGTGTGTGTGTGTGTGTGTGTGTGTGTGTGTGTGTGTGTGTGTGTGTGTGTGTGTGTGTGTGTGCGTGCCTGTGTGTTTGTGTGTGTGAGAGTGTATGCGAGTCTGTGTGTTAAGGGAGGGTGTCCAAAGGGCTGCTTGGCATGACAGCAGGTAAATCCGCCAGTGCCTTGATCTGAAGCCTTTCTCTCCCTGGGAGAAGATAAGCGCTGATTTGTGCTGATAAGGCATCTGAAGTATTTATAGTGTTATATCTTTGCACTCTCTGCTTCTGTCCCAGGGCTGTTGTGCCTCTCTCTCTGTATCATAAACCCTGCTTCTTGCTTTTAACCCTCCGTCCTATCCACCCTCCCCGACTTTGTGTTTTCAGGCCACCGTAGGGCTAAGGGTAAAAAAAGGAAACCTAAAAAGCTAAGGCCCAGCAAGGATTTATTGGCGACATAATAAAGTTGCACTCATTACCCAAAGTCCACTGAAGAGCTGTGAAGGGAACAGGTAGGACTTTAGCACCACGGCGTCCTCTCACCTTTGGGCACTGCAATCGCCCTATCAGGGCACAGGGGGCCTGCCAATCACCATCACCAATCACATCACAGCCAATCAGTGTGAGAAGAGGGAGGGCTAAGGCACTATGCTCTGTGCTGAATGCTGCATGCTGATTTTAAGGCCTGCTGAGCATGCACACCACATTCAGTACATATGCTTTGTGTCACAGTTTTTTTTCGTGCTTGTCTTGTGGTTGTGTGCACTGTTTTTGTTGTTTTATACTGTTACACCCATTGTATGTCCCTGTTTGACAAAATGACACACACATATCTTGACTCCACATAATGATGTGTGGTCTGATCACTGTCTTTGAAATCTGGAGAAACATGATTTAGAACATTGTGGGTCTCGTGTGTGTTGTGTCAGCTTGTTTGAAATGCATGAGTTATTGAATTGGGCAAAAAATTAAATAAATATTTTTCTTGTCATGATGAACCCAACATGTTGTGTTTGTTTAATGGTGATATTAATCGCAGCTTTCTCTTTCTCTCCCACAGTGGACGTGAGGTGAGACCAATCAGAACAAGGGACTTCAGCGTGGGAGGGACCTAAATTGAGGATGTCACCGACAGGAGACCTGCTCTGTCCTCTTCCCCACTGCCATGCGACCTTCGTTTTAAAAAGGATAAACTTTTCTGTTAAGACGAGAGACTGAAAACAAACAACAGACAAAAATAAATATGATGCCAAAGGTGCTTTTTAATAAAAAACAGTAACCAGTGATGATGGCTTCGTCCGTGGTGAGCCACCTACCCAGACAACTGAACCCTGCCGCTGATTAAGAAGAAAAGAGAATGATGCCTTAGCTCAGGCAGGGCCCACAGAGGCCGAATGGAGATGATGAAAGGGATTTGTGTTGAACATTTTGAGACTTTGTTTGAACTAGACGCACAACAGAAACGGCTATGAAACAGTTGGATCGAACTTTTGTGGGAATCCGGTGCTCAGACTCCAAAAACAGCGGTGGATGATCTCCAGCTGGGCAGCGTAAAAGTGCCCTGCCCTGTTTAAATGACTCTTGCTTACACAGGAAGAAAGAAAGATAAAGGAAAAACAATGGAAAGAGAGAAAAAGACAGACAAATGGAAGTGTTATTTTTTCTAAAAACTCTATGGAGTGTCAAACTTTTTGAGTTTTTGGATGTTTGCTCTGAGTAAAAAAGGAGATCTTCTCTGAGACCCAAGGTGGTCTGTGACTTTGCCCACTTGCTATGTACAGTTAAATTTGAAAAAGGACGATGCGCCGCTACTTACAAACTATTTATATGTGTGGACGTTTGCTTTCTGTCTCTTCCAGTACATAACAACAAGAAGAAGAAAAGAACAAAAAGATGTTTTAATGATTTTTGGAGACATGCAAGAGTTCAGTGTGGTCGGGTTCTTTGTAACCATCAGTATCACAATCTCAACGTCATTTTTTTTTAGTCCATGTTATTGTTGTCATCCATGTTTCTTATTATATTACAGTATATCTGAATGATGTCAAGTCTTGTATATGGTTTGGATATATGTGTGCAAGGAGGAGATATGAGAGTCAGTACAGGAAGATGCTTTATTTTTGTTATGAAATATATTAAGCTTACTTATATCCAAGCAGGAATTATGTTTATTTCTTTTGTTGTGGTTGAATGCCTGTATTTAATCCATTGGAACAGATGCAAAAATGAGGGGCAGGAGGTGAAATAGGCGGGGGAGAAAGTCTGCCACTGCCAAGTCATTTATATAAAAAAAACATGCATACAGCACATTAAAGTATGTTCATGCCAATCACACAAAACATGTTAGTGCAAATGTAGTGTGCCAGAATGAACCCTAATTTATCTCCTACATGAAGCTATTTTTCCCCCATATCACTCTTAACAATGATAATTAAGATGCCTGCCCGCTCTGCTTCATAAGCACACATGTTGTTACTGCAATGAGCAAAGTCCACCTTAAAGAGTGAATGAGCGAGCAAAGCAAATCGACAAGCACATGAATGGGCTCCTTGTTTGGTTAGGCTTTACTCGTCTGTTGACAGGAGAGCAAATCTCTGATCCCTCCACCCTGTGAAGATACTGGCACCTTAAGCAGCCACATACCATCGGGACAGATGATGATGAGTGTTCAGAGGTGGCCTGACAACAGTACAGTGCTGGCTTGAACCCATGGCCCCCCGATGGAGCAAACAATTACTTCCTTACCGGTTCCTGTAACAGCAATGATGAATGTGTAACCGTGCCAACAAAGTACGAAAACAACGGCCGTCTTCCACCCCATGTTCAAATGAGGAAGTCAAAGCTGTAAGAGTGAGTCACTGTGAAGTGAAAGTCAAACGGGAAAAGTTTAATTGAAACATGACAGATCACACACAGCCCATCTGTGAATTAACTAACAATCAGTTGACTGGTGCTATATTTATAAGTCTGATGTTTCACCACTGCTTGCATTCACATCCATGTAAGATATTGTTCTCAGTAAACCAGGGACCACGCTTAGAGATATTTGATTAAAGAAAATGCCATTACACTAAGCCTTTATTACTTTTCTTTTGGGCTTCCATTGGATAAAGACAGCAATAATCATAATTTATATATTTATGTTTTCAACAATAAATATATTTCTGCTTATGAAATTGTCACTGAATGTTGAATCGCCATAATTTGTTTGCTTTGTGTCTCAAGGATTGTATTTTAGGATAAATTTAGGAATAGAATGTTGTCATGCAGCATTAAATACAGAGACAGTCTAATGGGCACAAAGTGAGGTTATGGAAAGTGAGAAATTAGTCAATCAGCAATATTAAACTATGGCAGAAGGAAAAGAAACTTAGAGGTTTGAAGAACCACAATGCACTTGAAAAAACATTTTCCTGCTCCCTAATTAGTGACAGACTTTCCAGTAAATTTTATCCAACCAAGTGTATAATATCCAAAAATGTGAAAGTTACATCGATTATGATATCTTACACGAATGGAGTCCACATGTGTTGGTGCTGCTGCAAGAGCAGGACAGAAGCTGGATGTGAGGGTGGTGTACACAGGAAATGTGAGCTTTTCCAGGCTTGGAGGCTGAGCAGGAGCCGGGCTTTACTCCAGGATCCACCAGCAGCAGACGGTAGGTGCTGGGGGCTTTATTACTTTTCCCTGAGCAGCTCACCCTAATCCCAGGGCTAAGGGACATGAAAGTCTCCCTCCTCTGAAGAAAGGCAAGACATGAAAGAGGGAAAGGATCAGAGAGACAGCAGATCTGCAAGCCAGTGGAACAGGGGATAAAGTGAATAAAGTAAAGATAAAAGGAAGAGCAGAGGCTTGATTGATTTTATTGTTTTTTATCTGACATTCACAGCTTCATTCATGAGGACGAAGGGAGGGCAGGATTGAGGAGTCGGTATAGTGTGTGCACTGTATTCAGGGAATAGAGAGCAATATGTCATGGTGGGGAAAGAGGGAGGAGGAGGATGGAGTGCAGGAGAGAGGGGCAAGAATACCCTGAGGAGTGAGAGTGCAAGGGGATGTATAGAGAGGGAGTAAGATGAAGAAAAAAGGGAATGAAGTGGACTCAGGATGTGGGTAATCGGCACCACAGCGAGAGGGGGCAGACAGGGCAGCACTAAGTGGACATGCTTTCTTAAACAATGCCAGAGGGGGACGAGGCGGCAGACAAGGTGTGAAGAGGGCTGCTGAATGGGCTCTGTGTGTGTGTGTGTGTGTGTGTGCAGTCGGACAATGCAAAGAGAGGTCTCCCAGTGAGAAACATGGACCGCTGGAATTTTGGGCTCTCGCGCAGGGCAAGCTGTGATTTGACTACCCACAATGCACAGGGGTCAGAGTTCAGGGTCCAGGGGTCGTATGGGGGATGTGGCTGGTGGTGCAAAGTGGCGGATGCATTTGTAAAGCTTTAATAATCTCCCTCCGTTTACATGTTTACTGTTAATAAAATTGTACTTTTGCTAGATTTCGTGTTTTTACAATATTGGATATAGAACTAGATCTAATTGACAAAAGCTGAACGTTTACAGCCTCGACCCCCTCAGAAGCAGCATGGACTACTTCCTTCCCATATTACCGATCTGGTAACCTTTGCTTCATTACTTACACCCCTCTCTTCCCTCCCGTGTCCTCCCCTTTCCTCTTTCCCTCCATGTCGCCCTGTTATGTTTCCCCCCTCTCCGCCCCAACCTGTGGCCTCTTGGTTTTGAGGAAAGGCAGAGGACGCCTTTGAAGATGGCGACAGCAAAGTTTGTCCGGGGCCACAGGCATGAATGCACGTCTTTGTCTGCCGCTCTCTCACGTCTTCATATCCTGCCCCCGCTACACTCCTCATCATCATCCTCCCTGCGCCCCCCCACAAACTCACACGGACGCGCTCATGCCCTCGCCGGGGCCCCCGTTGCACAAATGACCCCGCTAATTATGTATTTAAGGTATTTGGCTCCTGTGAAAACAGCTTTGGGTTAGCGGTGGATGGTGGTGGGGGCGGTTGGGGAGAGGAGGGTGTGCAGGGACGTGGGGTGGTCCATGGTCTCATGGCTATCATTACTGCCCAGCGTTTTATGTAAACACTGGATTAGGGCAGCGAGGGTTGATTGAGGAGAGGATTGGAGGAGGAGGAGGTGGTGGGGTTTGCCACAGGGGTAGGTGAGCGGGTCCCTTCTGAGTTCTGGTTTCTGGTTTCACCCCTGGGTGGCAGTCCCTCAGAAATGTTTTACTCATGTGCACACACATCTCACCTCACTCAGGTAATGGTTTATAAGCAACAGAGGGAGAAAGATACAGCACATAAATACTTATTAATCTCCTCTCTTTATTATGTTATTTTTCTCCTTTGAACATTCCTGTCTTCAAACTTTCTGGGGTCGTTTTTAAACCTGTACTTCCTCTTTGCTTGTGGGCCCAATTTAAATGTAACGAATCACAGAAAACGACATGATGCTGCTCAATGTTTGTCCGTGGTAATATTCTCTTTATTGATTTCTGATTTCCATCCCTTCTTTCTCCCAACACATTTTCCCCTTCTTCTCTCTCTCTCTCTGCTTAAATGTTATGTCACAGTCCCATCACCTGTCATGTGTATCTGGCCCACAACGCTGTCCCGTAGTGAGGAGCCCCCCCAAAAACAGCTCTGAAACCTGATCGCTTAATTTTGGACCTCTCTCAGGGGAAGGGGATGTCTGATATTTGTGATAAACCTGCAGCCTGCTCTGCATCTCAGCAGGTTCCCATGCTGACGCAGGACCCCTCTCTCCGCTTCAGCACCAGCGCTCTGTGTATGCGTCACGTATGATATTCTTTTACTTAATCTAATTAAGGGTATATTTTGTTTTGAGCTCCACAAAAGACAAGGAACACAGCCAAACAGCGCTAATTCATTCAACCCAGTGCATACAGGTTTTACTGGGAAGAATTTGTTTTCATTTCCTCTTAGTCAAATGTGTCTGCATCTGCCAGTGGATGAGGAGGTTAAAACCAGGAAATCCTCACCAACTGATCAATTTGTACTCAACTCTCATTTTGTGGGTGAAGAGGAGCCTGGCAGGGCCTCTGTCAGGTTTTAAATGGAGGGAGTGAAGGAGGGCGCGGCAGAGGAACTACTGAGAGTGTGGAGGTCTCTGGAGGGAGATAAGTCAAGATCTAATGGGAGCTGAAGTGTGTATGTGTTTGTAATTACAAAGAGAGATGCATGGAGTCATTGCCCTACTGAATGTGTGTGTGTGTGTGTGAGAGAGGTACAGTGTGTATGAGCATGCATGTTTTCCGATGGGAGCGCAGCTTAGGAAGCCAGTTTCCCGATGCCCATCAAATAAATCAAAAGTCTACAATTAGAAAGAAGGAGTGATCCGTGTTTGGTTTGTGGGAAGAGAGGAAGAAAGCTTGGTATCTGTCACTGCTAGTGAGGAATGAGGAGTGTGTGCGTGTGCGTGCGTGTGTGCGTTTATACGTGTGAGGTCGGGAGTAGCCGGCCCAGCCAACATTCTTGGGCAGCAGTATTATTAACTGTGGTTGAACCATTATCAGTGTTTACTTTGATCCAACCACCATCAGAGGAGTAATGGACTCAGCTGAACTCTGCCTCTTCATTCTCTCAGCGAGTTTCATCTTTATCGTGATGATGTTCAAGATGTTCTTTACCTCATTATTTTCAACACAGGAAGGATTGGATAGCTAAAAGGAGGCTTTATTAACATTCTGACTAAGTGATGTGTGTTTTTTTATGTGTGTGTGTGTGGGGGGGTGTATGTGTGTGCAGCCAACACAGACCATTACACTGATTCTATGGAGGAAAGCTGTTGAACTTTCTCTGAAGTGAGTCAAACACAGAGGACTTAGCACTCTTCTGTGTCCCATAATTCAACAGTGCGATAAGACCACCTAGTTTTACAACCTTGCTATTACTAGGAGACTCACACATGCGTGCACACACACACACACACACACACACACACACACACACACACACACACACACACACACACACACACACACACACACACACACACACACACATGCACACTGCTCTATTATCTAAAAGCAATACTATTGTCAATAGACAAGGCAGACATACATGTACACACACACGCACGCACACACACACAAAGGCTTTCTTGTGCTGACAGAAAGAAAAAAAAAAAGACTTGAGCTGCATTAACATAGGACTCTGGACCTTGGTGTGTGTGTAGCTGTGTGTACGTGTGTTCATGCAGTTTACATTCAGACTGTGGGAATGACTGAGGAAGCAACCACACACCTATCTGTCTGATGGGGGTATGATGAGAGCATCACAGAACAGCCATAACACTGTTCACACCGGCTGGCAGGTGTAGGACGCACCTGGTACTGAAAAGTAACTACACACACACACACACACACACACACACACACACACACACACACACACACACACACACACACACACACACACACACACACACACACACACACACACACACACACACACACACACACACACACACACACACACACACACACACTGTCTTACAGGTGTGACTAAAATTATCAATTAAGGCTCTCTTTACTAAAAAATAAATGTTAGTTTTACTGTTTTCTAGGGAGATTTACGTTTTGTGTTACATCCCAAAAGTTTTTTTAGGCATTTGAGTAAATGTGTCGTCCATTTCTAATTATAATCAGTTGAGTAATTCTTATTGGTACATTTCTCAAAATACATATTTAATTGAGGTATTAAATGAACTTAGAAATTATGGAAAGAAAGTATCTCATGCAAAATGGCCCTTAATTTCCTCCGAAGGTTTAAAGATCAAAGTCATATGAATATGCATTGTGGTTTGTTGGTCTGTGTTTGCTCGGCAGGACGATGAGCAACACAGTGAATCCCTCCGTTCTTTTGAAAAGACACCGTGGCTGAGATATTCCTGGGGGAAAAACTATACATTAAAAGTATAATTCACATTTTATTATTGTTTAAAACAACCTTGAAGGTTCAGGAAGACTACAGAGCTACTGTATCAGGGAGTTAACCCTCTGACAACCTCAGCATCATTACTTTGGTTTGACAAACCGTCTTAAACTACCGGCTGCAGACTAAATGTTTCATCCACTTACAGTTTGTGTGTGTGTTTCTGTGGAAGTATTGTCACAAACCGGGCCGCACGGATATGACAAAAGAGGGAGATGCACACAGTCAAGCAATTTAACAAATTATTTATTAACTCAATGGCAAAATACAAGGAAAGCTTAATCTAACAGTGGTGTGTGGAGTCAGTAGTTTCAGCAGTGTAGGTGAGTGCATGAGTGGAACGTGTGTGTGTGCAATGTTGTATGGTGTAGAACCAAACCATAATCACAACCAAAAACCAAATGGGTGTCTCAGGAGGAAGAGAGAGCCGACTGAGCACAAAGAGGGATTCTTAAAGAGTGTAGAGTTGCTCAGGTGTTTCCACTCTGCTGACGACCCTCTGCCACGCCCACCTCCAATACCTGCAGGGAAAGCAGCCACACAACCAGTAACAGGCAGACAGGGTTGTCACAGTATCTACTGACGAACTCCCCACACAACCGTCTTTGATGTGAGGTGAGTCTGAGAGGCAGGAGTCTGAGTGGAAGCCAGTTTGACGGAGTGGTTTCTGAGGAAAGGTCGCGACAAAGGTGGAAGTGGGAGTAAAAGATGGAGGGAGGGTGGGGAAGAGGAAAGACTGTGAAGGGATCTCTGACAAACCTGTTTGTTCTCTTTGACTTCTCTCAAAAATGTCTCTTCAAACTCTCTGTATGTTTTGTTCTGACTTCATGTTGCTCTGCATCTCTGTTCCAACCTCCTGTTCTTTTTTTCTTCTGAATAGAGCTACTTTTGTTATACTTTGACATCTTCACAGTTTGTCTGTTTTCATCCGCACGCAGTTTTTTTCCCCCATTTCTTTTTGCTAGGTAAGATGATGTCATTGCAGAGTGTGCGGACAGACGTGCATGCACAGTTCCCCACTAACCCTAATGCTTTATATTCAGTGGTTTTCAACTGACCTGAATATTTTCCACCATTACTTTCACCAAAGCTAATAACAGCACCAGGATAACTGCTACCAGTGCCGCTGGAAGTTGCCTGGCAATGTTGTTGTCGCAGGATGAGAAACAGGCCCAGCAGTGGTCGGGAAACTCAGTGACCTGCATTGCCAGTTTGACTGCACCGTTTATGAGTTAAATTCAGGTTCAGTCATATCCCCTTCTCTTTCCCCTCATACACACCCCTCTGTCTTTCCCTCTCCCTCTTTAACTTGCTTTCCATGAGCTAAGCAGCATGCGAACACCTGCTATTTTAAATGACATACTCATTGTCGTGCAGAGCTGGAGGTGTAAATCATTGAGGGCCACTGTGCGAGGCAGCCGTTCGTGTACACTCCAACCTAAATGACCCGACCCGCTAACGGAGAACGGAGGGCAAAACAGAACATGCGCTCAGCGTCCAGGAATTCACCTTTCACTCCCCCTTTCTTTATTTAAGCTCTACACAACAGCAGACACACAGCTATCAAAGCCTTTGTAGATTGTTCAGTAGCTGCTCCGCATTGTCTTTGCTATTTTGCCGGAGTGTGAGTCCTGCTGTAAGAAGGTTGAGTCTACAGTCATACCCAAGGCTCTTTGAGGCTGTACTTCGGCACGGCGATGCTTTGTACTAAATGCTAATAAGAGCATGCTAACATGCTGAGGTTCACCAGATAATTTGCAAATAAACACTGAACTCGAAGTACAGCTGAGGTAAACAGGAATATCAATAGTAAGTCATGGGCCAAGGTATTGGACGAATAGATGTTTTGATCTGATTATGGCGCCAGATGAAAAACCCAAAAGACATGAAACTTGTTACACTGACTGCAAACGGTTCCACAGTTGACCAGTTCCAGATTCTTATATGCACACACACACACACACACACACACACACACACACACACACACACACACACACACACACACACACACACACACACACACACACACACACACACACACACACACACACAGGGACATTACAGTTGATACTCTCCTCTCTGTGGAGTTAATCACAGACAATAGGATGTACATGTGCGAGTCTGTTTGAGGAGCTATGTGCATGTGACTGTGTGTATTCACAGAGCATGTACGTTATGCTGTGAACAAGTGCAGAGCAGCGGGGGGGCTTTGGATCGTGGAGGGAAGTTGTCTCTATAAAGAGCTCAGTAATCCCCGGCTGTGCGGCAGAGAGCTGAGGCCATTCTCTCATTGTAGCCACGGACACTCACACAGTGAAAACAATGCTCTGTCATCATTCATTCATTCATTCTTTGTCATCATTCTCTATTGTTACACACTAATAACCTCTCTACTCTTTCTAAACTGGCCCTTGAATCTAAAGCATGCAAGGCACATTAGAATTTGAATGCATTGCTATCAGATGGAGCTTCATTCATTTAAACTGAGATAGTGTGTTCACTGTTGGACACATTTTAGTTGTATTTTCCAGCAATGAGATGTTTAAGGGATTGCAATGTTATATTCAGTTATTACAGTTAATAATTCCATGTGAAGATGAGACTTGCAGTCAATGCGGCTAATGTTAAGCTACCATAGATGGTCAAAATACCTCAGGTGTTATAAGATACAGTATATGAAATGTGGGGAGGTTCTGGAGGAGTTAAAAGGCATATTTTAGATGGAGGTGTGCTGAGGGACTGATGTAAAGTACTGACTCATGTAACCAAATACTTTTGCTGTAATTAGTAAGTAATGTATTTTTCTCTCCAGTGAGTAAAATTTAATGCGTAATTGATTACAGTCATCTTAAGTCACTTAACCTGCAGTCATTTTGTGCTGTGATAATGATGTCACCATACTGTATTTAAAAAAAACAAATAAAAAGGATCTGGAGTGCTCAGACACAAAATAAATAATTAAATATAGATTTAATATAAATACATATAAATAAATGGAATGAATCAAAAAAGGCTCATATAAAAGATTATATGAGCCTTTCATACTGTAATTAAGTTCTTACATCGTAAAGTTTGCTGATGACACAACACTGGAAAAACGATTGATTAATGGGATGAGATGGAGTTTCAAAATCTGTAAAAAAAATAAATGTATGTGGTCTCTGGGAGTATATGGCATGCACATTGTAGAAGACCAAACCTGGACACCTCACACAACCTCTTTGGCCTCCACATGCTCATATTTAACCCAATTGTAGCAGGAAATACTATAACCTTTTGGATGTAAGGATCCTTATAAATGACTTCTACTATATTTATGTGACGTATTGTATTTGAAAACACAAGCAAAATATATATGTTTGCCCCATTTCATAAGACTGAATCAGAACTAGTGAAAGTTTATGTTGGAATAGCACAACAACAGGGAGTGTGATTGTGGTGAAAGAAATGCCTAAGGGTGTGCTCTGAGAAGTGTGAGACCGTTGATAATGTCATTCAGTTTTTTTCTTCTATGTTCCTTCCTCATATAATCACTCCAGTATTATTTTATTGCCAAGCCTCTAATGGGATCACTCCGCACCGCAAGTAAAAAGCAGTGGCTTTGTCTCTGTGCACAACAGCGTCAACTCTACCCGTTCAAAGTCCCATTAAAAACAGATTGTGCTGTTGCTCAGCCTGACTCCTGAATCCCATTAGAAACAACTCACTGAAGTAAAACAGTCATTAGGCGAGTGAGTCGGCTTCAGTAATTAACTCTCTCTCCCACTGCCAGCCATTGTGTTTATCGTTCTCTTGAAAAAAAAAAGCCCCCTGGGGCCCAAAGCGGTGAGACGTGGGTTCCTCACTGACGTAATGTTTTGGTTTACCTGCAGTCCTGCGGGCAGGAAGTGAGAAAGCGCATTTAGATGAAGTGTGATAGGAAAACAGGAAGTTGAAGTAAAATAAACAGAATTTGGGGTAGATAGCTAAATTCCCTCAAGCCCACACAGGTCCAACAAGGGACTTCATTGTAGCTGAGGCCTTTTGATTAAACAAAGAATAACACCACAAGTTCCCAAACCAGGATTACTTTAGTGATAACTGTGCTTGTGTGGTATACAGTAATTGTGTTTATTTAAAAGATTTAACCTCCCATTAGCTCAAAATGTAAATGTGGTATATGAAACAGAACCAAAATAGTTATATACTGCACATGTTTACATACCTGAAAAGAACTTAACCCCTTTCCTGTGTCCTCTTTAATAGAATATCACATTCAGGTGGGTCAAAAACTGCTTTCTTTCCACTTTGCTGGCCAACTCCAGCATGTTTTATACACCCTATCTTTCTCAAAGTTCAACATTTTTAATGGAGCTGAAACTAAATAATGCTCCCTTTTAACGCTCAAGTTTTTCTTTCCCCACCAACCGTATCAAAGAACTGGCCTGATTCTGTCGGTGCTGTCAGTGCTTCAAAGGCTGTGTTTCAGAGAGGGGGCTCTATGACGTCCAGTGGCAGTGTTTCAAATCACCTCTGGTGCAGTAGATATAAAGATAGCATTCATCTATTGACTGCTTTATGTTCCCACTGTGGCACAGATAACTACCTTACTGTCCCAGGACAACAGGGCCTGTGTGGACCTTTGTTGCTCATATGCCAGTGGCGCAAGTGTGCATTTCAGCTCTGAGTTCATCCGAGACATTGAATGCTGAAGGGCTGGTGTGTATATGAGAGTCAGGAAACAATAATTATAACAATAATTTACAACAGTGAAACCAACACTGCAACAGGAAAATGCTAATGTGTTTGATAATTTGATGATATTGCAGGCTTGAGATTTGTCAGAGGAGAGGAGGATGAGGAAAAGGTTAAGTGAGAGAGAGTGAGAGAGAGAAAGTGGAGGAGAGGAAACCAAAGAGACAGTGAAGAAGCTGATAGAGAAAAGAGGGCAGAAAGAGGAGAAAAAGGAGATTCAGAGTAGAGATACAGACATGCACTGTATTTCAGGTATTCAATTTAATATATCTGACGTATTCAATCAATCAGATCATTCAGGAGTCATTTTTTGAAGATTGTTTTAACGCTCAATCAAGTTAAAGAAAACAGCTGGCAGAAAAGTGATCGTCTTGCATGTACGTGTTATGAGATGTTCATGTCTATGACGTGTGTTTGAAATCTTGCAGAAGCCTTGGTTCAGTTGAAAGCTGTCCTCCTGTTGTTGGGTGAGTTGCTGCAGAGTTGATGGAGAAGCGAGATAGACCAGCAAACAGCGGGCATGTCCACACTGCTCTCTCTCTCTCTTTTTTTTCTCTCTCTCCATGTAGATCTCCGCTCTGCGATAACACACAAAGATGAGAAATCAAATCCCTGAATTACTGGCAGCAGTGGAGACATTCTCTTCTTCTGTCTCTTTTCATCTACTGTTCCCAGACTGAGAACAAATGGTCTCATCAGGCTCTGGTGAGGCACAAGCGTCTGGTTGTGGGTGCCAAGCTTAAGTACGGGTGGCATGCTATTTTTCTGTACAGCTTTGTTACACTGCGGTTGGTGCTACAAGGTGGCATCGCGTGGTCTGATGTGTAGAAGGGTCACATAAGTATTCTGGTTAACCTCAGAGCTTCTACACAATGGGGTCGCAGCACTGATTACCTCATTCTCTGGGCATTTGTGTGACTGAAGATCCACTTCGAAGTAAACTCAGAAACATCTGTTACCCAAAGTTTTCTTATTGTATGGCAATGAGGTTTTGTTGGACATCAATTTGTCTGGTCTGTTGTCTCTAGAAGATTCATGTGCATCTAAAGAGGGATAACCGGCGTGCTGAAAAGAGCCTGGAGGATTAAGGAGGTAACAGATGGGGCTCTTGAAGGAGAGAAGGTCAACAATTTTGGGGGCAGAGACAGACAGAGAGTCAAGTAATGTTGTTGAACACCTGTTTGTGTTGCAGGTCGCAGCACCATTGAATGCTACTTTGTAAAACATGGCCTCTCTGACCTGTTCTGTTGCTAATAGCATGGTAGGACAGCAAAGATCCTTTTTTTTCTGTCTTTATTTAGTCTGTCTTTTCTATTCTTACACCAGTATTCCAGTTTTAGGAATGTTCTTCGAAGTTGTCAGATCAATAGACATATTCAGTGGGTGTAAATCAAAATTGAAGCTCCCCCTGTGAAAATAGCTCTTGACAACGAGACCAAAAACAACAACAGAGGAAGCAGACGCCAGATAGCCCAAGGAAGATTTTTTCTGATTTCTGTTCTGGAGTGTGACTTCGCATGATGAGAGATCAAAAGCAAACTTCTGCAAGCTCACTGGAGTTACAGAGGTGCCATTGTGCGAGTGTAGGGCCCTTCCAGCAAGACTGACTGTTTGGTGCTGGGGGCCCGCATGCAGCAAGTGCTGCCTTTGTGTTGCCATATGAAACAAATCTCACTGTGACAAGCCAGTGCCCGGGAATTCACTGCTGCAGTGGAATCTCAAGCACCACCAATGGCACCATCAGCCGGCCAGTGACCTCTCTCGTGTCACAGAATCTAAAATTTTCACAATTGCGGGCATTACCTTCCTTGTTCTTCATTTTAATATTATTTCCAGGAGTTGCAGGGTGTCTCCACGGTGTCAGCATTGTGATTCATATCCTGTTTCACTGGAATGCACCGTTGACTCTGCTTTGTGGTCTGCTTTTCACTGAGGTGGCAAAATGACCGCATGTCTTCAGTATCTCTCTCAGCTCCCCAGGAGCTTAATGAGTTATAGCTTAAGTGTTTTCTCACTGTTGGTTTAAAAATCCAAATCAGCAACTTGACTTGCATCTAAAAACTTCCCAGGGGACGAGGTCACAGCCTTTTGTTTTCATGTCAGGGCTGTGATGGGGAGCTGGGCCGGTCTACCCCACATCTCCCAACAATCCCAGTGTCACCTCATTGACCTCTCACCTCTGACCCCTGCAAAATAGTGGGGTCACTGTGCAACTGACAGCAGCTCCTGTTGTTACAAACAAGGCAACAAGGCGACTGTGGCATACAGACCCCTATCATTAATATAGATGCACAGCTGTGCAGACACACAGGGTTTCCTCACTGACACACACACACAAAATCACTCCATAATACCTGACATACCTGCTTAATCGCTTTATACTTTGCAGTTGCATCGCAGGGTTTCTCTTTGAGAAGTGAGAAGGAGCTGTTGAAAGCTCTTCTGGTATGTTATTTTTTAAGGTCATTTGCTCAGATTCCATTCCTGAGCGGTGTGATTTTATGTCTCAGATATCCAGGTGATGGCCGCTGACAATAACTGCCAGTTGCCCCGGTGTAAAAAATACTTTCTTTTGACAATCTAAAAGAGAAGAGAAAGACAATTACGAACATTCAGGATGATGTAATGGAAGAAAAAAGAGAAGTGAGCTTAGCTTTGTGCGTAATGTTACGTATAGTCTAGAGGACTAATGGGTCACAGTAGAGGAAGAGTATCATGCTAACAAGAAGTGTGAAATAACTCCTCCATCTTGTGTTTCTCTCACCTCTTCTGTGCCCTTCTGTCTCTTTGCTTCCAGCCGATCAGAAATCCTCTCTTTTTTCTCTCCTCTCCCTCATATCCTCACAATCTCCCTTTTTTCCCTTTCTTGTCTTTCAATTTTCATTCCCTCTCTTTTGAGCTGCATTATTTCTAAATCAACCTGTTGCCTCATAGATATGTCAATCATTTCTTCCTCTCTTTGTCTTGTTTTCTTTTGCTCATAAATAGAGCAGGGAGAAGAAACGAACAGAGTCTCCTTGGAGGAATTTCCCTCACTCCATTTCTATCTTTCAGTGCCCCTTCTATTCCTCCTGCTTTTGGCTGCCCTCCAGCAAATTTTAACACCCATCATGGCACGCTGGGCATCGTCCAACAGATGCCCTTGAAGAGGACATCCCTGTCTGGCACAACTCCTCTTTTCACGCTATTTATACTCAAATATCTGAGCACTGCACTGATACCAGTACATCATGCAACCGAACCATTGTTTTTCAAAATAAAAGGAAACACATTCTCCTCACATGGTAGCATTACAGAAAGGCAGTGAATGATAATAAAAAAACAAACTCTACATATTGTTTCATTTGCGGCACAATCTTAATATTTGTTATTGTCATATAAAGGTTTATTCAGATTAGGGCACACAGATTCTCTTCCTTTTGGTAACTTGCCATTTTTATACCATTACCAAGTTTTTTTTACCTTCATTCTACCGAAGAGGAATAAACCACTTCCGGGTAGTAAGGACAGAATGTACCACTATCACAAAATGGAGAGGAAAGTCAAGAGAGGGTATTCTGAGAAGTGCTCATTGAAAAAAAACAAAAAACACTGGAGCTATTTCTTTCATATAAAAAGGCCATCAGACTGATGCTTTTGAAATCCACTCACTGTGCAGCTCTCCTGCTTCAAGAAGCTCCAGTGAAAAGATCGGAGGGAGGGAGAGGAAACAGAGTTGAAACTGATGAAAGACAATTTGTTTGCCTGGTTTAAGCTAATTCAGGCACATCTCACATGGAGTGTGAGCTCTTGCCTCATCAAAAATAACAGTGTTAGTAGTCCACTAAATACCATTCACACCATAAAGGAGGACCTTGAGGATGTTTTTCTCCTCAGTCTAAAAGTAGCCTGCACATATACACCAAATGTATATTAGTTCCTAAGCTGGCCCTTGGAAAAACACAGACTCAGTGCACTTGTGTATTTGTCTTTGGTTTGTGCATGCTTGCTTTTCAAACCATACTTCATGACCATGATCAGGTTTAAAAGCGATTACTTCTCATGTATAAAATTAACACCTGTAGGGTACAGAATGCCTCCACTGTTGCTGCACATCAAGAAGAACAAGCCAAGCAGAGAGCAACACCTTTGAGAGCTACACTTAGAAACACTTAATACTGTCATCAAAGCCGGTGCTGGGGTTGGATGGTCTGACCGTGACGCTGTGCAAGTGGGATGAGAAGTGGAAATGGACAGAGGGGGTGGTGTGGAGAGGTTGGTTGAGGACTGTGTGGACCAGAAAGCTCAGCACCCCCTTAAATGGCTCCTGTGTGCAAACATGTGTTATGATGGTCAGTTTCCTGTGCAAGCCTATCTGTAGTGTATTTATGTGCTTACACAATAATAAACCAGTACCTACATCTTCTACGGTCCTATCTATCTACATTTCAACACAGTGATTCTAAAGGCACAGCCTAGAGGTGTTGTATAGACTATGCTGTAACTTTATGCGGCATTTTTGCCTTCAGTTGACAATAATAAGTGATTAGAAACAGGGAGAGATACATATTTCATTCAAATACTGCTCCATTTCCAAGACTGTTGGTGTCACCTAGCCATGCAGATAGTTTGTTTTTGAGTGGAAGTAACTGGAATTTTGGTCTGTGGTGCTCGCAACATTGAAAAAGAAAAAAGACTGCAGCCATGTTAGCAGCTTTGTGAGGCTATAGGCTACTGAGGCACAGCATTGCTCTGGGCTAAATGCTAATGTCAGCATGCTAACATGCACACAAAGACAATGCAAGCATACAGATGTTAAGCAGGTCCAATGTTTAAACATCTTAAATTATCATGTTACCAACATTTGCTGATTAGCACTATAAGTTTTGCATGCATTAAAAATATATTAGGGATCATCAAAGTGATCTGGTCAGTCATAAGGTTTCATTTTCTGTGCCCCATGGATAAGCCTATCAAAAAAAAAGTTTTGAAGTTTAAATTGAAATCCATGTGAAGACATGATGTTCAAGGTGGCACTAATGGGTAAATCAGGGGATCAAGATTGATTAAGCTCCCTTATCTGACGAAAATAAGAGCTGTTCAAAATGTCATGCCAATCCATCCAATAGTTGACATATTTCAGTCTGAACCAAAGTGGTGGACAGACTGTCTGACATTGCTATCCATAGAACCATGCTGCTAGCATGAGGGGAAAAAATAACAGCAACTTCCTCTCCAGGAAACGCAGCCCTGTTACTAAGAACACGTTCTAAACTGTTTTCATTAGGATTATTTTTAATAGACAGTACATCCTGAGAGAGCAAATATCTCAAAACTGGGCAAATAAAACAAAACTACCTGCATGGCTTAATACCACTAGTGGTAAGCAAGAAAATGTGTTTCAATGTAATTTGGGTGACTTGACCCTTTAACCTTATAAACTCCATGAGACATTTTTTCTGTGAACTCCAAACCAACATGTTTCCTTCTCTGTGATTAAGAGCTGAGAGGTGGACAGAGGAAAACAAGCTGTGTGCATTTTTAACAGGGGTTAGGAGGAAGGTTCATAGGTCGATGAACTCCACCAGCGTGACCATCTGAAGTCTGCTCTCCGAGGCTGTTGTTTGGATTTTAGACGGAGCACCTGTTTAAGGTGGAGACGTGTAGACATTTATTGGCTTTATTCAAACAAACATTTATCTTCCTCTTTTCATCTTCAGTATTCATCCTTCTCCGAAAGCGTTCATAACCAAGCTTCAGTTCAGGCCGGATTTTCTCTCAGTTTATACAGCAAGCGGTGAGCGTTGACGGCTTTTGGGTTTATCCAAGGCAGCCGTTAAAAGTACAGGACCACAGGCGTAAAGCTGTCAACATGTGGACACGGTCGTGGAACACAGCCTCGCCTGTCCCCACAGCAACTTTATAGGAATGTTTAACGCCCCCCACCACCGAAACATATCTGTCCTCTGTATCGTATTTTCCCCTTTGCCTTGGCTGCTTAATATGCAGGTTGTGATTTCCCCCCACATTCCTCCAGATAAATCTCCACTTAGGATCTTTCTAGAACAAAGCCGTTAAGACTTGTTGGGAGATCTCCACTTTCATCTAGACGCTTGCCCACCTATGTGTGGCGTTTTAAGTTGTTCGTACTGATATCAGTTTACCCATGGAAGATATTTGCGCTGTTGATATGAGCCACTTAAGTTGTCTGCGTGTGTCGGTTTATGTGTAGAGACAAAGTGTGAGGTTTTTGCACCTCTTTGTAGTGTGCAAGATGGGACGGGCCAGCCTGTCGCCATGTCGGTGATGAGCCTTTGATGTGTGATTAAAGGAGTGATGTACACCATTATGTAATCAGCTCCAACGTTTGACAGCCTGCATCCTACAATGCACCACATGTGAAAGAAGATTTTAAAACATTATTATTATCCTTCCTGTGCTTTTTGATCATCTGTTGCTGCCCTCCTTGTAGGCTGGCAATGGAGATACACAGTTACAGAGCTCAGTGGTTAAGTGTGTCTCTGTCAGACAAATTATTGTGTCAGCTTTGTAGATTAGTCTGGTGAGGGATCAGCGAGCGACGTAAACATGCCTGGGTTGGTCGTGAATCCCACGATTGTCACCTTGGTGGGCCCATGCTAATCTTTTTGGGCTTTCCAAACGGTCCCTCAGTGAGGGAAAGGAAATACAAGAGTGCTGCCTTACACCCTTTGCAGCGTAATCAAAGCAACAATCATAACCCTGGCAGTGTAATAGCACAGCGATAGCATGTGATAGCATCAGAGGCGGCTTTTTTGAAACGCCAGCCTAGGCCTAAGCCTCTCTATCAACATGGACATCAGCCAGAACCCGGCTATGCAGACACGCCAATTTTGTTTTACTTTGTTCTGCTGCTACTTTCTCCATCCCGTATTTATTTTCCTGCTTGATACTCTCACTTTAAAGCGGAGTGACACACAAGCTGGGCTTTCCAGCACAGGTTTCCTGTGTTTGGAAGAAGGGGGTAGGGATATAAAAACAGAGAAAGGGGTGAGAAGGTCACACGGAAAGAAGGAAAAAGGTTGGAAAGTGTGGAGGTTAATTGAGAGGTAAATCTAAGGATAGACCTTTCTATTCTGGCGTTTAAAGTTCAGCCTATGATCCCAGGAAGAGTCCACACTACTATGGCGATAGGATTGGGACCTGAGTAAAATAAACAAACTGTTAAATGAAATTTCATGAAGCTAAACCATTCTTGACGTTACCCTTACGTATAGCAGCTGAGTTAAGAGAGTAGCAATGTAATGGTCGGGTGCTTTGTAACCAAACCTCGAAATAACAAGATAGCTGGACCATGAAGTCACACTCTACCACCTATCCCAAAGACTATACAAACAAGATACTACCTGGTTTATCTCCTAAAAACATGGCCACAACAGAGACGTCGTCAGGCAACGACCAAAGCAACCCTATCTGAGAGATGGTACTGGACTCCCAGACATTATCAGCTCTAGATGAATGATATCACACTTGAAAGAGAGATTGTTGCCACCTGGCTTGTGGATAGTGTTAAGGTGTTACAGCTCATTTAAGGAGGAGCACAACAGACACCTTTGTCTGCTACAATGTGGGAGAGATTTGGGAGCATGATGCTGTCAAATACCAACAGCTTCAAAGACGAGAGACAGTTCGCCAACCTCAAATAACCTCTTTAAATATTATGTAAAAATTACAAACGGAACAGAAGATGATACAAAATTCTTCAAAAAAGCTGTGTTTTGGTGCAAACTCAAGTATCATCACAAGAAAAAATACAATACACATATTTTCACGTTTACCTTACAAAGAGACCTGTGAATTTCGATTCTTGTCTGCTAAGAGTATTAATGGAAGAAGCATGACATTAGCTATGTTTCCATTCACATATTTTAAAGCTTATTGAAGTATTGCATAAGATAATCTGTAAGGAGACGGACACATTACTATAAAACTCCCTCAGTTGTGTGATAAAGTTTTTACGCTGGCTTCTGGTGGTTTTTGGTTAGGCTTAGGGAAACATCATGCTTTGGGTTAAAATAACTACTTCAGGAGCTTTGTGACCTGATCCCATCCCAATGCAGACTTTGTTGCTCAAATATAATGTCACCTGACTTCTTCCTTTGCTCCCTAATACGAAGGCTGGAGGGATTTGCCACTTTTTTAGGGGTTGTTTTCTCACCAAATAGTTTTGTAACCCAGACCATGATACAACACCGTAACCAAAGAGGTTGCAGATCAGAAAATGCTCACAATACCATTAACTTAGAGGCACTGGGAACCTATTTTACAGTAGATATTGGAGTGATGTGGTTCTTCATGAGAAAACAATTTTCTGCCAAAGTTATAACCATTTTCACAATTGACACTTTGCTAGGCCCCGCCCCCGTCAAGCTGTCAAAGCCACCATGGAGACCACACTGTAACTAACTGCACTCCATGCATGAATATTATCTAAATTTTGGAAAACAAAAAAAAGAACAGAAAATCTGAAACTATTGCGTGAGAGTCTTTGGAGCAGAGCCGTATAGCTGTCTTTTCCTCGCTGATGCTACGCAATGATTGGCCAGTCTGCGTTTGAGTAGCAAGGCTCAGCGAATGGTCAGTTAGGTTATAACCGGATCCATCTCAGGGTCACACAAAGTCACACTTAGAGCAGAACACAATTGTGGATTATGTGGATGGTTGGATGTGTTTTTCTCATTACCATGACATAAACTTCCAGCCCTCTCCCTCCAGCCTCCCTCAGTTTACTCATCCAAATTATGCAGACAGCGTTTCCTCTGAGACTTTATGTCTATCTGTCTGTCTCTTATTTGGACCGAAGACTGAAGATATCCCTCTCATGCTGCACCACGGAGTCGTTTTTCTTACTCTCATACCACATGAAGATGCAATGAAGTAACAATGAAATGAACCAATTATAAAAATATTTTTCTAATAATCTTAATAAATATCCAGGGATATCAGGTACAAATGCACCAGTGTCATCATGGGAAAATTATGGCTCTGCACCGTTTATTTATGTCTAGAAAAGAGGTCTAGTATTCGTCTGGCTTTTTGTTGTTATGAAACTATTCCATTAGTCTTCAAATGTCAAAACACAGAGGAGGTATAAAATTACCGTCTACAACATCCGCAAGCAGAACAACCATACACACACTCTCCTCCCTTCTCTTCCCATGCCCCTGCTTCCTCCCACACTCCCTCCTTTTTTATAACTTTACCAGTCACATTACATGATATTATCCGTCTCCTTCACTTGCTCTTTGTTGCTCTGCCTTATGTTACTTCCATTCAACAGTACACCACTTCTATGTGTTGTGAAAATTGAAAATGGTCACAGTCAGGAAATACTGTTTTATAACAAAACCCAATATTGGTTCAACTTGATTCTCATGACTGATTCATGAGAGTCATGACACGACTCTCATGAATATGATATATCCACCACACTGCAATCATTGTTTTCCACAAGCCCAAATAAGTGTTTTCTTCCTCCTTTTCTGAATGACAAATTCATGCAATATTCCGGAGTCTTTCCTGTCCTTTGGGTTTTAAACTCATCACTCCAGTTTGAAAGGAAAGGAAGTGGAAAAAAGTGAGGACTGCTGAGGCAAAGATATTGACCAAAACTATAAGTCACAGGAGGAAAGCAGACACACTGAGGAATGTCATTACTGTGCAAAAACCTGCTAATGTATCCTACCCGCTCCAAGATATTAGTCAACACCTATCAATTGCAAGCACACAGATACTGTACAGATGTGTTTGCACACACAGACAAACACACAGGGTTGAAGAGGACATTTCCATAAATTACTTATTAGAAACCTCTGGGTTGGAAACATCAATTGTGTCTGAAATACTGATTGAATTCAGATGGTAAACCTGTGCAAACGTGTTGTTGGTTGAGTCCTCTGCCAACAGATAATAACATTGTAGGGTTCAGCTAATAGAAGAAACATGTTTGTCCCTTGTGTGTGTGATTGGAAGATCATCTAACAAACGTCATAAATCGTCACATAAGGCGTAACAAAGTGAGTCTTGTGACTTTTGGAAACAGAAGACTTCCAAGAAACACAAGGCTCACACAACCAAACTTTTGGGGTCTGGTTTGATGGATAGTATTGGAAGAGGTTCCTCAATGCATTCCCATTCTGGATGCAGCTAGCCATGAGACCGCTGTGAATGCACAATAGTGTATGACGAAAATTTGACAGTTTCCAATGTACCTACTAAAACAAAAAGGCAGCTCAAATAAAATGACTCTTAGTCTGAGACTTTGTACTGCAGAATTACAGGGACCATTCCAAATAAAAATGCTACTCACAACTGAGTATTTGTTGTGTATAAGGCTGCGGTTATGTTTGCCGTTTTTTGTTGACATTTAGAAACGATGAGACCACTCAGAAGCTGCTATCTTTTTACCAAAATGACAGCAGGGACATAGGTATGATGGGGAGTGCGTGTGATTGAGTGGCAGTGAGCTGTGACCAACACAGAAAGACAAGCTAAAAAAAGGAGAAAGACAAGGAGAAGAGAGAATGTGATAGGTGCGATAACATCCACAGCAGTTACAAGGAATGTACAGCAAAGTAAGAAAAGAGGATGAAGGAAAGAGAGGGCAGATGAAAAAAAGTAACAAAAAAGTGACAAAATCAACAAAGTATGAAAGGCAGATAGAGAGCATGTGCATCTGCCAGTTTTTTTTGGGTTGTCATATGTTTTAGTTCACAATCAGCATGTCGCAGTGTCTCAGCCAGTCAGACCTGAGGAGAGAATTGTTTACAGCTGTAGAGATAACATCAGCAAAAACACATCTGTGGACTCACGCTACAGCCGTGAGCCACCTCTCCACTCATAGTAACTCTCTCTCTCTCTGTCTGTCTCTGTCATCACCTAAGTACAAAAGTGCAGCCGTAGACATTACATAAGCGTGTTAGAGATGACTGCAGGTAGTGCATCATACTTTAAAAATGAGATTGATGTTGTTTTGTGATGACAGCACACAAGGAAGGCTAAAAGGTCTCCTGCCCTTTTGCCAGTAGACGTAAAAATACTTTAAAAAAATTATCAAGAATTTCCAGTCGAGGAATGTAACTAAGTACATCTACGTAAGTACTATAATTAAGTACAAATTTCTGGTCCTGGAGAACTGCTTGAGTATTTCCGTTTTATTCACTACTACAATCAAGAGGGTTAATCTTGTACTCCACAACACATATTTTTAAATACATTTATTTTACAGTTACTATAGTTACTTTACAAATAGAGATTTTACATACAAAACATACGATAAGCTTAATAAATATGATCGACTGTTACAGATTAAACCACCCGACAGTGTAGGAAGTAGTTGGAATTAGCTCCACCTCAACCAACCCAAGTCGTAAAATGATAATTTATACATGATGCATCACTAATGAGTGGTACCTCAGGGTACAATGTGTGAGAGACATTGGCGAAAAGTCCCCCTTCTGTGCTGTTAACATTGTGATAGCCCAGGCATCAGTTCTAAGTCCATTGATATATCTTTATCAACAACCTACCTGTCAAATATATGCCGATGATACGGTAATTCATACATCTGCCAGAACATCTAACAAAGCCACAGACAATCTCACTAAATCCTTACATGATGTATCACAATGGCTTGAGTCCTCACTGAATATAAAGAAAAAAACATGTTTTAATTATTTTATTTTAATTAACACAAAAATAAAAGATCCTTGGTAGAAAGAAAGATTGATGTCATGAGTGAGTTTACTACTTATAATTCATCCTAGACTAATATCTAAGATTTGATGAAGTCTGTAATGTAAAGTGAAAGTATAAATGGATAAGCTACACTTAAAGCAGCCGGGGCACAGCTTGACATGTCAGTATTTGAGAGGGATCATGGTTAAATGTTTAAATGCATTATTATGAGTTATACTCATTGATAGGAGTAACATTTTTTAGGCGAGAGCCCCTCATTTACTGTACGATGAGATTTATTCTTGACTACTTCAACCATTAGTTTTTATCTTTATCGGGACATATTGATGTGCTCGTTAATCTTGAATAAACCCCTGGCTTTCCTAACCCAATATGTTCTGCTGTCATGGGTCCTTTGCCTCACTTTTTTTGTGATTTTCTTTTCATCCTGTCTCCACTCGCTTTCCATCCAGGTATGACATCTTCGCTCCGCACATGCCGGCTCTATATCTGTCCGCATGCTGTCTGCGGGCTGAGGATGACTTGGGGAACTACCCCACACTTTGATTACCTGAACAATTTTCATGTGTGCTGGCTGTTTGCTTCAGAGCTGCAGATGAAAGAGAACCAGAGAGACTCACTAGGTGTGTGGGATCAGCATGCAGCTTAAGTGTGTGTTTTTCATTTGACTTGGATATGATCCAGGTCTGTCTTCTGTCATCATTTCCTGCTATTTTTTTCTCCTTTGTTTGATATTTTAGGCATCCTGTATTTCTATTTCATATCTCCTCTGCTGTCTCTCATATCTTACTTTTATTGGGTCTTTCTCTGCGGATGTCTCTCTTCATCCATCTTTTCTAACTCAATTTTTCTGGTGATAATCAGTTTTCTTAGAGTTTTTCTTCTCTTTTTAATAAACTATACTTCCACAACTATCAAAAGCTTTACATGCTCCAATTTCCACTTATTTACCCAATAACATTTCAACCTGTTTTGATTCTCAGACTCTTACTTTTGCCCTGCAGGGTTTTTTTCAGCAAATGGTCACTTGTTTCTGCCCCCCCCCTACATTTGCCTCCTTTAGCCCATGTCTTTTAGAGCTGTAACGATTATATGTCAGTGGGGCTGAGCCATAGACCTGGGCAGGGAAAAAGGCAGGCTAGAGGCAGTAAAGCCTGTTATTCTTTCCTCCCCTCTGTCTGGCATGTGTGGAGAATGGAGATTTGAAGCCTGCACTGCTGTAATTTCAGCCCGTCCATCTGAGTCGGCCGGCGGGAGTGGGAAGGTGAGCCTGGTTCTGTGATAAGGGGAGGGATGGAGGTGAGAAGGGGAATTCACTGCGTTTTTTTGTTCTCAGTAATCCTTAACTTCACCTAAACCTTCCGACGCCTACAGAGTGTGGTTTGCCAAGAAGGCGTGAAAAATGAAAGAGTGTAGAGCACATTAGGTTTATTTATGTCTGCAGCGTGTGTGATTCCATGTTTCTGTCCATGCATGCAGCACCGTCATGCATCATTGTTTGTGTATTTCTAGTCTGATGTTCTTATTCTTACTTTTAGATAAAGTTTTAAACCAGTTGTCCAGCATTCTTCATATTGCTCTGCATGCACTGCAATTTGCAGATGTTTTCCACTGACATTTCAATGTGTAACACTGTAGCTTCACAGAATTGTGAAACGGTTTGTGCTCTTGAATCCAGACTTTTCAAAAGATAGTGTCGTGTGTGTTGCCAAAATCAACAGTCCCATTTAACAGAACAAAAAGGTTTATTTAAACTGTTTTGTAGCAGATTACTTCATATGGTATTTTTCTTGCTGTCCTTACTGAGAGGAAAGTGTGTGGTGGCACACAAACACACAATTCACTCTAATTCATCCCTGCCTGTTGTCGGTTACGGAGTCCAAATTAAGTTTCAGCAACTTTATTGCAGCATGCAGATTCAAGACTCCATGTGGTCTGAGTGAATTCCCAACATGAATGCACAGTACGTTCATGTATGTGCATGTGAGCATTTACGTTAAACCATTAGTACGTGTGTGTGTGTTTTGAATGAGGCACCTGAATGTGAGAGAAAATCCGTAGGATCAAACAGCAGAACAAATCTGGGGTTCAGACCGGCAGCCGAGAGAGGCCCAGACTCAGGACCCGGGCACAGGTATGTGCACGCCGGGGAAAGGGGCTTTGTGTGTGAGTGGTGGTGGTGTTGGTTGTGGTGGGGGCTGTTAACCTTTGGATTGTTGCCAGGTTCACTCGCTAAAAACCCCCACATTGGTCTGGATTCCTCCAGTCAGCAGCATTTGCATGTAATGTGAGGATTTGCAGAGAAAGGATGAATGTTGTAGAACAAACCAGCTGTACAGTAGAAAGGACAACCTATATGGACTGCCACTATTGATTAAATGACCAACAAAGATAGTTGTAATGCTTAGTTGAGGATGAAGGAATGACAAGGCTATGGAAGATATTCTTCATAAATCAAGACTCATTTGGTTTGTATGGAGGAAATATGGCAATATATATACAATAGTGTTGATACAGTAAACAAATGAAACCAGGTTTGATAAAATCTGATTTTCATTTCTCAGGGCTGTGAAAAGACGTCAAAGAGGGTTGTGCATCTGCAGGACCTGGAATGTGTGTTTGGCACGGTGCCTGAATCCAGGAAAACATCAAATAGCTGCTTCAAGGTGATCAGACCCTCCATCTTCTCGACACACTATCCGAGCTGTCGAGAATCCTCATCATTAGAAAATGAAACAAAAGACAAGAAAGGCCTAGGAGTCATTTTAAGCCCTGCCCCGAGGATCCCTGCGACACTCAACTGATCGCTTCTCCGTTTATTTTTCCAGTTTTTAAAAAGTTGTACAAAGTAACATATGTACACACCGAGGGGTATTGTTAGGCAATAGCAAGCTGGGTTTTCCCCTTTTTCTCAAGTGCCGTGGTGGAACATTATAAAAAAAAGCCCAGACAACACACCCTTGGCAAAAAAAAAAAAAAGTTTTAAAAAGAGCAGCTGAAAGGTGCATTGAGTAAGGTATTCTTCTGGGAGTTCAGTCTAATATTCTCTGGGTTATGAGGGTTTATTTTCTAAATAAGACTTCAAGGAGGTGGGTATTAATCAAGACCCATGTAACCCTGTCACACTTCCCCGCCGGTGGAAAAAACATCTATGTGGTCAGAAGGAGTTTTACCCGACCACATCCGACTCCCATGTCTCTCATGTCTCAGGACCCCCGCCCCCCTTGATGCATTTGTACCCTTGTACACGTACATGCACACATAAACACATGCTTACAAGTTTAGTGCGTTCTTGGAGAGCAGCAGAGTACAGTACACACAGGTAGCGCTGTTCTGGGAGGGTTGAGGACTTAGTGTTACCTAATGGCTGGATATGTGCTGCTGTGAAAGGGGCTTTGTGAGGATCCTCTTCAGCCCTCATGGTGCTTTGCTACTTACCTCGTTATACATGCCGTCATCAGTTAGTCGGGGGGATTTCTCAGCGGTGCACCCGATGTGAAGGTGGATATAACAGCCGCATTTCTCAGAATTCCAACAAATGAATGAAGAAATATCTGATTTTCTGATTTTCTGACTTTCGTGTCGTTCTACTCTGTTGCCACCAAAGCATGTATCACGCTGATCTTAGGCCTCTCGACTTTGTTTATTGTTAAGCCATGACGTTTCCTCAGTGCTGCAGCCAGACATCTCAGCTTGGCCGGGACCTGGCTTGCCACAGGCTCCACTGCTGGACAAGAGGCCTGCAATTATAGCTCACTTCAAAGATGCCAGTCAGTCAAAGACGGCATTCATGCATTTATTTTGGCAAACCCCCGTCCACTCCCCCTTTCTTGCCTCCTCACCTTTCCACCTCCCGCCCCTTGCCCTTCTTCCTCCTTTCCCACCAACCCTCAAGCTTGTTTAGATGAGCGATTAAGGAGAGAAACAAGTGCAAATGGAGTTTGGTTTGGCACGGATCACTATTGACACACAGTTTACTGAAATATCTCCCTGCATAGTTTTCCCCTCACCTAAATTTGGACGTGGTGGATGTCGGCAAAGATGAGGGGAGGAGTGGGTTTCATGTGCCCAAACAGGGAGGCTTTAGTCCTGGGCACAGAGACAGTCCTCTGCCTCCTTCTAACCCCACCTCCTCCAGCTGATCCAGAAATAAAACCCAAAGAGGGGTGGGGGGTGGGGGGTGTAAGAGGACATGTTTCACCTCAGGCCATCTGCTCCGTGCAAGCTATTAGATGTTCAATTAACACGGTAAACTGATAGTTTGCCATGTCAACACAGCACTGTATTTTCAAGCATCAAATTCTGCCCCTCTATATCCGAAACCCTCGTCCAAATCACAAAATAGGCCGACTTTACCTGTCAATGACAAATTTAGAGAAGTGTTTATTCACTGGCCTTTTCATTTTATGCCGAGGTTTATTTGATTATGAGAAGGCTGTTTATGTAAGTGACTAATAACACTGCTTCCTAAAAGTTGCATGGGGACTTTAAAGAGGCCTGGCAAGAGATTTGAATGAAGAGCAACAGCTGGTATATTCTCTCCATATATTCCACTTTATTAGAGGGGCATCCTCTAGCATACAAGTTATCATATTTCCCAAACTTCCAGTTGTCTACCATCTGCTGGGTGAGACTTAGTCTTGTAAACTGTGATGACGATCCAATCTGAGACCCAGGTTGGCTGTGATTGGCCCTCTAACTCCATCACTGTTACAGTAACAAGGCTCAGGAGCTTTGGGTAGGAGGTGCAGCTAAGGCAGGTGTTAATTTGTTCATCTTTGTGTTTTTGTGTTTTTGTATGAGCAATGAAGGGCATTGAGTGGTATGTGCAGGAGTGTCAGTAAATCTTTGTTGTTAAAGCAAACCAGACACCTCAGCCCCACCGGGCCAGAGCTCCACCATCACAGCCCCTGGAATCTGAAACCTGATGCTTCAAGTTAGGCAGCCAGAGTGATTAGGGGGACCCACCACGCTGTTGGTGTTACAGTTTGGCTCAGGTGTCCCATTCGTCACACCACAGACCGGCCCCCAGCTCACACCAGCCTGGGCCTGACACCCTGGTCGCAGCACTGTCTCTGGGGCGGAGTCAGGACCTCTCTCGAGGAGCCGGTATGGCTCCCATGGGTCCAACTTATCCATCCGTCTGCTCAGGCTCCTCTAACTCGTTAAAAATCACAGACCTGCGGTGCTAAATCATCAGTGTGTCACACACATCATACACACCTGGTGGGACTTGTATCCCAGTAGAACAATAACTGTCACATAAGGGATATTGTGTGAACACTGAGAAGTGGAGCGAACATTTCGGGCTGGAGAACAGAGAGAGATCAAATCAGATATACCACACCGTATGCCAAATACACACACACATACTCCATCTTGGTCTGACAGCAGAGGTAGTTACGGGTCAAAACCACAGTGAGTGGCTCCACATAAAGGCAGCTTTGTTAAGACACTGTGCTTCGAATACCATCCAGCTCGGCCACAAAACCTTACAGGAGAGAGAGGACACGGCGACGAGGGAGAGGACTTAGGTAGGATTTTTCACTTTTAACTCTATAGGAGGGACCTTGCTGCCGTTTTTAACAGATATATATGTATTCAAAGATCTGTGCACTCACATTTACACATTCTGTGTCAACACTCACTCAAACACACACAGTCGAACTCTCCCTCTAAGCCTTCGGCGCTTGGCATGGCCTCATTCTCATCAAAGTGCGATCCTGAAGTTCTTTTTCGTTTCTGTTCCTTGGCCAGTGTCATACCTGACAACTTGCAGAAAGGTAATAACTCACACACACACAAATACTGTAACTCACAGTCTTGTCTTCTCCCCACACTTTGGCTGGCATCCATGCAGGGCTCAAGGTGAAAAAGGGCTACAATTTACAGTTTGCTGTCCTTGACTCCTCACTGTTTATATATCGTTTGATGATGTTTTGTCACAGCAGAACTTATTTTTTTCACTCCTATTGTCTAAATTGTAATGTTGGTTAAAGTTTAATTTAGTACAATAATAATAACAATACTACTACTACTAATCATAATAATCATAATAATCATCATAATCATAATAATCATCATAATCCTAGTAATCATAATAATCATAATAATCATAATAATCATCATCATCATCAGAGTTTCTGGATTAACTCTTCTGGGTCAAGAAGTAAACAAATTACTTTGGCTCCTCAACCGGTGACCTTTAACCCCTCCACACCCTCCCGTCACGGACGTGCCTTCAGGCAGCATTGTTAATGGCTCTCTCCACTGGTATGCAGAGAGCGTGAGCAGAACAGAGAGGGTCCTGCCAACATAGCACATGAAAAAAAAAAAAAAAAAAAAAAAAATCTGTGCCCTTGTGTGCATTAGGCTCTGCAAACACCTAGGTGGTCCTGAAAAAGATAGTAAGAGAGGGAGACGGAGAGACACGGGAATACAAGGGAGGACAGAAGTTATGTGGGAGGGAGACTGTCAGGTTGTCTGTGTCAACAATAAGGAAATAATTGGCCTCTGTAGCCCGTAGGCCTCCTGGGATTGGGTGGGGCATGGCCCTGGCATTACACACAATTAGGCCAACAAGGGGGTCAAATGGGGAGGCAGGGGAGGTCCCAGCCCTGTCATTCATGAGAGGGATGTCTTTGTGCCCCGGGCTAAACCAAGGCAAGGCGTGGGTCACAGGGAAAGACCCTGAACTAGTCCTCAGTCTGGAGATGAAAGCTTCATGTGAGTGCTCTGCTGATCTGAGACCAGGCTGATGATTCAAATTACAGAGGAGGAGTTGAACATGGGTAGGTAAAGGTTGGACTGAGGATGTTAACATGTAGGTTTAATAGGTGTTTGGTGGGCCAGTGGATAGAAACAATTAAAATGAAAATTCTGGAAATTCAAGAAGCTTCTTGTTGATTTTCTTCATTGGCTTATTTCTTCATAACCTCACATTCTTCTTCAATCCTCAATTAATCATAAACATTTTCTCCCTCTTCACCTGTAAAATCAACTAAATCCTACTCAACAGGCTTTTTGTGTCCGTGGTCAGGCTCTGGACAGTATCATAAGCCAGACTGCTGGATGGAAGCCCACAAGCCCCTCTCTGACTTGACCCCCTCCTTGACCTCTCCCTAATGTGATAAACACTCCCAATCAATGGAGGAAACAGGGTGGAAGTGGACAGGGCCGTGAACATGACCTCCTGGCTGGCTTCAAACATCCAGCGATTCTTTGTTTACACCTAATCCACACCTTGTTCTTCTAAAAGAGCAAGCACCGTCAGAGACGGAGGGAGGTCAGCTAGTTCAAACCTGACAGCGCTGCAAAAAGAATCCATCTTATGAAGCTTTCTCTCAAAATTGCCAAAACCATCTGCAAAATGGATGAGATAAAATTGCTTAAATCAACTTGTTTTTTCTAAATCAGGTATCAGTTTTTATATTCTTTGCCAGGCAACGTTCAAATCTGCATATAAAACATGTAAAGCCTTAACTACCTGTTCAAACATCTAAGCACCAGAGACCCAAGCATATGTTTTCTATAACTTTAGATCATATTGCTCTCTTATGTAATTCTCAGAGCTGCTTTAAATTACACTATACATGTTTTATTTCGTCCTGCAACTAACGATTAGGTTAATAATTGATTAATTTGTTTAATGTAATGATTGATTTAATCAAATAACAACAAAAACAAATAATAGATAATTCCCTTAGCCTATGGTGATGCCATCAATTACGAGCTTTTTCCAACCAGCAAACCAAACCCAAAATATATTGAGTTTAATATTGACTAATCACCAAGTATTGATTATTGAGGAGCTTGAGCGTGGGAATGTTTGGCATTTACATAAATGATCAGTCACTTGTAGTTGCCAATTAACGTACTATCAACTGATCAACTACAGGTTTAAGCTCAATTATTGTTTACAATGTCCATTTTCACATACTGTAGTTCATGTCTCTTGTTTGCTCCATATTTCATAATCCTTGATCCATATTCACTTTATTAATAACGCATTGCATTGTGCCTAATGCACTTTGGGCCTTAATATATAATGTATTTATAATGTATTTATTTGTTCTGATGTAGCTGTAGTTTCATTCATTTTTTAATTATTATCACTTTGCACAGATTTCACTGTACATGATACGCCACTGTGTTTTAAGTTTAGTTGTGAATACATCTTTGAATATTAAACCTGCATTCATCTACCTGATGGTGCTCTGTTTCAAGATTATCACTGCACTGAAAGTGATCACTTGTTTTTGTTGACACATTGTAACAAAATGAGTCAACCCCTACAAAAATAAACATCATATTATCATGAATGTACAATTTTATGCTTAATATATAAATATATAAGTTTACATTTTTATGTGTTTTGTTTTGTCTTATATTATTAACATCATTTTCATGCAGATTTAATGTAACCGTGTAACTTTTCTATATGTTGTATAAAACCAGTCATATACAAAAGTGCCAAACTTAAACTTGTATGATAACTGCACTTCCCAGCAGAAAAGTGTGGTTATGTCATTTTTTTGGCTAAATCATGACCGTTTTTTTTATGGGAAATGAGGAAATCAAATAACTGAGGTAAATTCCTTCTTGCATAGACTGATTGTCAGTTTGTTTAGATTAAATATGAGTTGCTTAATACTGGTTTTCTTTGTGACTGCATAGCCAGACCTGAAGACTTCTTAATTGGCTTCCATTCACATCTTCATCGTGTGTAACACAAATACACACACAGAGCGCTATTTATTTGGTAGCCCTTGCAGGGGAAATTTCACAACTATGTCTAAATCTTCAAACACTATACATCCAACTTCTCACATTCTCTCCGCAGAGAGCCGGAGAGCGCTCTCATGATCCTCATGAATGACTTCATGTAACGAGAGAAGAAGAGGGGAAATGATCTGCACTCACACAGCCGGGGTCCATGTTGCATGTTCTTCTCTTCTTGCAGATTATTTTCTACAAGAGGAAGTACTACAACAATCTGACGTCACAACAAACGTATGCATGACCTTTTTCTTTTTTGAGCCAGTTTGGCTTTGCGTTACAATATCTGCACATTGCCATTTGTGAGTTTAGTGGCCTGTTTTGGTCCCCCATGTAACTCTATCTGTGACAGTTAATGCTGCATTACTTTACCTCTACAGTACCTCCACCCACTAGACTCCCTCCATCCTACCTTCTCCCAGCAACACCATGCTCTCCTTGAGCTGATGGACACACATGCATACAGTAACGCCACATGCGCCCCCGCAGGAATTCACGGCTGAATGAAACAAAATATATGTCAGAGCTCTCCTTTTACTGAGGCCTTTCGCTGCTTCCTCTTAAAGTTTGAGACAGGATCAAACAAGACAGAACAGGAAAGTGGCATAGCATTTAAGTGCATGTGAGTTGGGGGCAGTCAAACTGTTGGTCCCTGGGGTGGAGATGGGGATGGGGGATTGTATCTGTATCTATGACGCCCCCCACACACACACCCCAGACCCCCACCCCCTGGCCCCTGGGGAGCAGGCCTGGCTGCCGCTGAGACCGAGTAGGCTCAAGTTTTGTCAACGGGCATCAATCTCACTTGTCTGTCAGCCCTATAACTCCCAACCCCTGACCCTGCCCCACCCTCTTGTGGCCTGGGTTACAAAGCTTCCAGGATGGGGATTGGTTGTCAGGGCAGCTGAGAGACAGTGGAGACAGTAATCTGGCCCGTGATGCCGTTGTGTCTCATGGGGACGCAGCTCCTGTTGCTCTGGCCCGAATTTAATGAATCCAAATGTATATTGAGTCTTTTCTCCTTGCCTCTCTGATTTCGCTCGTTATCTCTGTTCTTAAACCGCTTTACTGATAATACCACATCCTCTTCTACTATCTGCTATCTCTTGGTCACATCAGTCCATTTCCCCTCCCTCTCTCTTCAAGGTACAAAGTGTCTTCATCCATCTCTCTTCTAGCGACTGAACAGTCTGTCAGTGAGTTACCTCTGGAGTGAAGGATGGTAGTGTCATTGTACAAAGAGGCTCACTTGTTCTCTACACAAGCACACATGAGTCTGGCCGGAGTCTGGGATCCTGGAGTCGGGTCTGTGATGTGTGTGTGTGTGGGGTAAAGATACGGTGGGAGAAACTGTAGAGAGGACATGACAAACCACTTGTGGCATGGTTGTCTCGTTGCATCTCGCTGTCCTCTGTCAAAAGCCTCTCTGTCGGTGAACGGCCGAGGTCAACAATTCACGGAGCATCCCTGCTTCATTCATCTCTTTCTTTCCGTTGCTACATTTTGGGGTGTCCCATTTTTCTGAAGGGATGGGGTATGAGGGCAAACAGAAGGCAGGTAGGGGTTATCGGGGTGAAGGGTGGGGGCTGTTGAGGTACTCCAGCTGTAGTGTTCCTCAAGCTACTCCTCTTTATCTTCGTCACCCTCTGCCCCCCCCCCCCCATCACTCACTGTCCCTTGTCCATCAGCGTCCTGCAGGTTCCTGATTAAAGAGAATATCTCTTTAATGCCCCCAACTAAACCCCCTCTCATGCTCTCTTCCCCTCTTACTCCATCTTCTTCTGTCCTCTCTTTCATATCTCCCTCCCCTCCCGTGTGAGGCAGTCTGGCTCCCTTCCATCAGCTTGTCTTTGGAATCTGCGAGCTGAGCCTTGGTATGCACCCGGCGTGCTCAAACTAAATGCTTTTCCATTCTTTTTTTTATTTCTTTTCTCTCTTTATCCCCCTTAGGATTTGATAACTTGAACATTGCTTACCCACAAAACAGGTGGCAAGCTAAGGTAGTCATGTGGGCCGAGTCTGGATTGAGAGTTTATTCACTTACTGAAAGAAAAAAGGAAAAGAAAGCTGCTTCATTTTCTTTTTGCTTTCATCCATGGCTCTTCTGTTCTCCAGTAAAATTTCAACCAAAATCCCCAGTCAGCTATTGCCTGTGTTTGCCATTAGGATCAGGACAATACACCTGGTTAACTGGACCCCTTTGTCCCTCCTGCTCAGTGACTGGTGAGATGCAGCTGACGTAAGCGCCACTATGGCACTTAACCAAAGACTCAAATCAAAGACAGGGTGAACCTGTATGATGGTGCTTTTCGCTCACAAACAGCTCTCTGAAGCAGGAGGCCCTACCGTCATGCAGGGACCCTCAATCATCATCTAATCATCAGTGGCAGCTTTGATGCTCCATTCAGTTGATGGTCCATTGTCGCAGGTCCCTATTCATGAGCACCTGGGTAGGCTGGCACAGTTAAACCCTTCTGCTGTGTTATCAAAACAAATGCGTGACCCTGTTCAGAGGATTGGAGTTGAGATTGAGAGACTAGGTTTAAGAGAGCAGTCAAATGAATAGAGATGCCCTCTCTTTGAACAAGATGGGGGCAAGTGCACAATGCCAGAGAGTCAAATCCTAAAACCATTATCCTGTTACAGCTAGAGCAAATATCGCGATACGGCTTAAATGTGGACTTGTACATGTCACAAGGACAAACTAGATAATATTTTAATTTCCTTAAATCTCATCTAAACAACATAGTAACCTCTGTCATCATGTTTTAATCCATTTCTCCTAAAGCAATGCAACAAACTGGGACCCAGATTTGCAGAGACCTACATGCAGTCAGTTCTTACATGAACAGAAGAATTGGGAAATGCTGACCTGGTTAAACTGTAGTGCCTGTGGAGCACTTCCCAACTGAGCAGGGTAGCCGTGGGCAGCAGCGGGCAAGACACCCTGGCACCATCACCTTCAGAGCGGCCAAGCCCGTTCTTGTCAGCTGTGTGAATGTGGCTTCAGACGCCAGCCAGCGTGTCCCCTGGGTGCCTCCTCACCTCCCTAGCCATTGGTGGGGGACAGAGTCCTCCTTCATCACCTCAATGTGAGGATGGGAGCAGTGCCCAGAATGGCCATACCCAGCCAAGTCCATCGGTAGCTGAGCCACAGCACTGGGCAGAGCAGCTAGGGGGCTCTGGTCCCACTGGTTACAGTAAAACTGACAAAATATGACTTTCCACTAAACCAACATGGGTAAACACATAGAGATGTGTGCTGCCTGACAAAACACGCACGCAAATGCAGTGCATGTGCATGCATACACATCATACACTAGCGTCCCTAAATTTGTTTTGGCCTGGAAAATTGCTGTTTGGAAATGATAACAACAATAATGGAGGCTTTGCTGTTTTCCCTCATGTTGATCTTTCTGAAAATAGGGTATGAGTGTGAGAGGCGGAGAGGAGTGGAGACAAGGCTGGTGGTTCAACTTGGTGTCTTTGATGCACCGTTGTTCCACTGGCCGCCCTCTCCTCTCTAGGTAGCCTCGCGGTTTTGGCCTTGGCTCCACGACCCTCTTCACAGCCCTCTGGTCCAGCTCTACCACCGCAGGCGCACTTCTTTAGCACGTGTCAATATTAGCTCAGGATTATTTCTAGAAGTCCAGAAGGGTAAAATCCTTTTAGAGATTACAGAGCTGACACAAAATAATGAGGAAGAATTTGAGGAACTGTGGAAGAACCATTAATGAATATTTATTATTTGCATAACCAACACAGATGATTTAACTCAGGCATACTTTGGTCAGCTAAATTTGGGTGAAGCCACATGGTGTCCTGGGTAACCTCAGCCCGGAATAGCCTGCGACGAAGACAGGAATCACAGTAGTGTGTTAGGCTCCTTTGCTTACAGATGAGGATGGCAGGGATGAAAACAGAGTGAATAGAGGTAAGTCCTCCCACACAGGGATGATCCTCAATAAAAGGCTTCACGTCTGGGTCAGCAACTGGCAATTGGCATCTTTTTTTTTGGAGAGAAAGAACTGGGAAACCTGGCAGCCGACTGGGTGGTCAGGTCACTCACACATGCGTGAAAGCCAAAAGATTTTACTCATTCTCTTCATGCTATTTAATAGCAGAAGACAGATGTAAAGGAGGGATGTAAGAAAATATGCTGTGTTTAAAAGACTGAACTGTATTTCCATGATCTCTGAACGATTCCCAGGTGGGATGTACTCCTGCAAAGAGTTTCTGATTGTTTGAGGCAGTCAGCAATTAGTCACGCAATTCTTTAAAATGCTTGTCGTCTTTGGGGATCTGAAATAGATCTTCTTCTTTCTTTACTTGCCTAGATGAGGCTACTCACTCCTTCCTCAACCCAACTGGGTTGGATTAGATTAGACTGGGACCTACCAAAGTAATTAAGGCTGAAATAAGTCCCTTTAGCCAAGGAACTACTTCAGCTCAAAGATATGTAATGCCTTTAGAGTGTTATAGGTCCTGTAAGGAATGCCTGCAGTGAAGGGGATTTCCCCTTCAGTTTACAAGGTTGAATCTATTTTAACCATTTATCCATTCATTTTAGCTATATATCCTAACTTCTTATCCATTCACTTTAGCTAACTTTTAAATGTTTATTACTTACAGCTCACTGTTTAGACTTCCCTGCTTACCAACAAACTAGTTTCCTCACACTCTAAATAACAAAATCACATAGTCGTCATCTGTTACAGATGACTCAGATATGTGAACATATGCTCATTTTAATTAACTGAGCTTCTCAATCTTTCCACATACACTGAATGGCTATTGTAGAGGACATACAGTAACCTCCCATCACACACACAATCACACATACCCAGATGGTTCTGTTGATGAGACAAAAATCACAGACAAATCCTGCTTGTCCTGCATTGACTTTGTCAGGACATAATATCACAGTTCACACATTTTATTATTATATTGTGTGTCGTGGAAGTGGAAGTATACATAACACAGGTTATTGGTACCTGCCTGATCCTTTGACATCTTGGCTGGGGATATCAAAGAGTTGAAATAGGTTATGAGTCACTCTTTGTCAAGCTGATAAATGAATGAGGCAATACAAGTAAACCTTTCAAGGTAAAGCGTTGCATGTAAAATATATATCACTCCAGGGCTCTGCAAGTTCAAAAGTTCAAGTCCCACATGACACCTGAACTGGGTGACCTGCAGAGCCACAGCCTTGTCTGGTGATTCAACAGCAAGTGTCTTGTTATCGCCATACATTGGTCTGTTCAGATCAACAATGAAGTTATGTAACCTCCACAAAAGAATGGCATGCACTTTTGTCTGTACCACAGGGTGTGTAACATGATGATATGCTGCTCAGAGCACATATACCTTTGCTTGGATTAATAATCTTAGTGAATCTGACAACAAAAGACTGAAGATGGGAGGGAGTCACCTGAAGAAACTGGCGGACTCATTTTGACATTTTGACAGTTTTTGCATTTGTTTGTCTGTATTCAGTGTCATTGAAGAAACTCTAACAGCCCCACTCTCCCTTAACTCTCCTTTTCTGCTGTTCAAGAAAAGAGTGGAAAGTCCATAAGCAGGAGCTGGAAACTACAACCACAACCAGCCAATGCACAGGACACTTATTCATAGACTGACACACACACACACACACACACACACACACACACACACACACACACACACACACACACACACACACACACACACACACACACACACACACACACACACACACACACACTCTCAAACATACACACTTTGGGGTGGGGAACAAGAGCAGCAGCAGTGGCAGTAGCAGTAGCAGTAAATTGGTACAGACATCCGTCAGAAGCCCCATGAGTCACACTGGAAAACGTACAGCTCTCCAAAGCCAGAGTAGATATCCATCAAAAGTGATTGCGGCTGGTGCGAGCTCCTGCAAAAACACAGTTAGATATATACACACAATTATGTCCGTATACACACAAACACATGCTTTCTCGCACACAAAGCAACGCATACTAAGTACATACCCATGCATGCACCCGAGCAGAGATTTTTGTGGTGTTGACGGTAAGGCAGTGGAGGGATAACGAGCAGTATGTTGTCCAGAGGAGAGACAGCGAGGCTGGGGGAGACATGGGTAACCACTGCAGAGGCTTTTATTTGCAGCCAACCTGGCTTGTGAGTTCACCTGACAATATATAAACACCGCCTGAAGAGTGTACCTCAAATCAATCTCCTATTCTTTGATACTTTATGTCAGCACAAGCAGCTAATTGAGAAGCCGAGCACAGCCACCTGTAGAAAGTGTGCGCTTGGAGCTTGTTGCGGAGTGACAAAAAATCAATACAATTGATCCGACAGATTACTGCTGATGTAATCTACCAAACAAAAGAGATTGAGATCTTTCTTAACAAACAAGTAGAGAACAATCTGATACATGGGGGGTATTCAAGCCAGGCAATCACGCCTGCAGCTTGTCCCAGATTCAGTGTGTGTTTGATATGAGGAGTTGATTCCTGTGTGAATCCTTCACTTCTCTTCTGTTCAACTTTCCTTATTCTTCTGAATATCAGATCTCACATATGGCCGCTAAGTATCACACACATGTGCTGCAAACACTACACTCCCACCCGAATGATGTGGAACATGAGAGAACATAAGGAGAGGCCAATGTTTATTGAAGGGATCTAAATAGCTTGGTATGCTAGTGAAGCTGCTGTCCATGTTTTTGTGAGATTCTTTCAATACATCATCGTCCTCAAGCTTCTGTGCCATTCGTGCCACCCAGCCTGCTGTCTGTAAGCTCTGCCCCTCTGGCCAGCTTTAATAGCTTTGATATACAGTATGTCTTGGGGTATGGATATGTAAAAACATAAAAAATAATAATGCTCTATGTAAAAATCTATTTATCAGGGTTTTAGTGACGATTATGCATTACCTCATTAGAATTTGTATTCAAAAGCAAATCAAAAGTGTTATCTTGGAATCAGGAAACTTTCAATTAAACTGAGAAGACACAGACACACAGCGCAGTAATACAGAGCCAAATTGTTATCACGGCTGATTATGAGCTGATGTAAGTGGGTCATTTTCTCCCATTTTTTGTATTTCTATCCCCTGGGCTCCTGCTTGATCCACAGAGGGCCCAACTGTGGTGTAAAGCTTTATGTTGTGCTGCATGGTCAGGCAGGCCGGCGCTGCACAGATTCCTGAGACGTCAGACATTCTGGTGTTGGTGGGGCCAGCGGCTGCAGCCTCACACATGACCTCCTCAAGGTCAGCAGGTCAGATCCTGTGATAATCCTGTCCGCATAGCAGCATACGTTTTTCCTCTCCTTAAAATCAGAGCGGTTGAAGTTGTGTGTGTGTTGTGTGCCTGAGCATTGTCATGTTCAGTTTTCAGCTGTTATGGATGGTTACTTATGGTTGCACCCGATGGTCAACAATGGGATTTTCAGGTTTGGATCCAAAGGAAAATAATGCATGCTTTATTTGTCAGATGGTTTCCTATCTCATTTCCACATTTGTGCAGTTTATGTGTGAGCATATACTTGTCTGTGCTCGCATTTACACTCACAGCTTAGTGTGAATGTGTATGTGCGCACAGGCGTGTTTGTGCAATTTGTCCCTGGGAGGGGGTCAAAGAGCCCACACCTGCAGGAGATCTGCAGAGAGCATCACTGTCATCTGGAGAACCGAGAACAGAGTAGGAAAAGAGATGAAACAGAGAACAGAGGGGTCATACTCCACCCCCAGACATTGTTATTTCAAGCCTTTCTCATCATATCGAGGAAGAAGAGAACAATACACAGCGCACACATACACTCACTTGGAACACTCGCTGAGAGCAGCACAGTCAGCTCTTTCAGCAGACAGAAGAAAGAGAAAATTTCAAAGAGCAAAGAGGTGAGGTGAAGGAGAGCCGGGGTGAAAGACAGCAGGGGAGATAAAGTACCTTATCCACAGAGGCTTTACTCCTCACTCCTCCTCTACTACTTTTACACTAGTGCGATTCAAAACATGCATCAACACGACCCGAGCTGGAGGCAGCTTTTTTGTTCTCTCTCTCTTCGGATTTTCAACTGTTTTTCCCTCTCTCTTACGTTTGCCAGCTATGTTTCACAGAGTCTGAGAGTGGTGAGATGGGACAAGGAATGAGAAATCTGACAGGCAATAATGGAAAAAGGAAACCGTTGAAGAAAAATCAACAGAAAGAAAAAAAACGTTTCATTGTGTTGACTGTTTTCTCAGTTATACTGACTTTGCCTATTTGCTTAGATATAAAACATATCTCTCAAATGTATTAGACTGAAGACATTTTTCCCCCCATGTCTCACTCCCCCCTCTTCCTCTCCACACTTCCCCCTTCTCCAGTTGTTAGGAAGGAATGCCTCTCCTGTAGATCTAATGGCAGTTGGGATGATTGATCAGGTGGCAAAGAGACTAGAGTCATTATAGGTCTACAGTCTGTGCGAGCATGCATACATTTGTGCATACATGTGCAGTATGCATGTCAAATACGTGTGTGTGTGTGTGTGTGTGTGTGTGTGTGTGTGTGTGTGTGTGTGTGTGTGTGTGTGTGTGTGTGTGTGTGTGTGTGTGTGTGTGTGTGTGTGTGTGTGTGTGTGTGTGTGTGTGTGTTCCAACGACATTTGTGTATCTGCCTGCCTGTAAATTCCTTGTTCACCCATGTGTGTGTTAGTGTGGCTTTACAGCGATGGAGACACCAGGACACTTGGCACCACACTGACGTGACCCAACACTCGACCCTGCAGGACGCCAGTGACAGTCTGACATGAAAGATGAGGCACAGAAGAGAACATCAACAGGCAGCGAGAAAAGGAAACCTCACTTCAGCTCATTGCTGCTCTGGCTTCCTACAAAAACTAAATCTGCAAAGTTTTTTTAACCTGAAAAACAGCCAAGCTGAAACAGGGAAACGGCAAAGACAGGTAGCATGCTCTTGCTCACAAATTCATTTTTACAGTCAATGAGGCTTACACTGTAGATGTGTTTTGTTCTTCACAAAACTGACCTTATTGAACCTTAACAAATTTCATACCGAGGAGGGAAGAACAGCTAAAGACAACTTCAGGCACTTGCATAACAACGTACAAGAAGAAACATATCTGTGAGCATTTCCCCTTTGGGAACCGTCCAATATTGAGGCATTTTGATGCCTCTGCTCTTACTGTCTGCAATACGCTTCTGTGTACATAGTGCCTCTCCACTTGCAAGCCCTTGCCTCTCAGTTTTTTTCATTTTATTTCTCAAAGACACATTTGTTGGGTTGAATTAGAGCTTGAATAAACTTCTATAGGCTTTGGGATTTTGGCATGAAGCCACTGGGTTCATTTAGTGTTGGCGTTTAACCCCCTCTACAGGAGAGCAAGATAGCCAGCTTTTCAAAACTTTCATTCAGATTTTATTTGTCTAACAGGCACATGATCATGTTTGAGTTACAAGAGCTGCAGCACTGTCATGATGAACTAGGGAAATATTCGTCCACATAGTCATTTTTTAACTATTAATACATGGAAATTTGCTGACATCGTGTGAGATGTGTGGTGGTGGCACTTGGGGTAGGGTATACTGAATAAATACTTTGATGCTTGTCCTGGTGTGTCTACCCGCCCTCTCTCTCTTTCTCTTTCGTCTTCAATTGCTTCATTCAGCCCTGTTATTTCTGAACCCTTGGGCAGTGCAGTTGGGTCAGCTAGCCGATCTAATGGGCCATCAGCTGAAGGGCTGGTAGTTACAGAGCAAAGCTTTATGACTCAGGTGCATCCCACTTAGGAACACACCTGACGAGAGCCTGTGGCTTTGGCTGGCCTGGGTGGGAGGCCTGTTAAGATTGTTGCCTTCGACTCCGGCTGGTGACCTTTATAGCTCTCCCATGTTTCCTGTCAGCTCTCTTAAAGGGAAAGACTGGCCTTCAAATGGTAGGCGAACAGAGAATATCTTGGCATGTCTCCTTGCCAAAAGGTTTGACATTGTGCAGGTCAGTATTCCTGTGTTGCATGCTCACCTGTTGCCTCAGGCCTCTCATGTTAGCCAATATCCATCAAGTTTATAAGATAGCAGGGCCTGGGGTGAGCAGGCAGTCCAGCAGGTACAGGGAGGCCTACACTGGTACAGCAAATATTGATACTGACCTGTGGGTGTTCTGGTGTATTTTCGGGACATTGGATGGTGAGATTTGGGACAGGGAGGGTGAGGGATTTCTACATGGGTGCAACTGTTTTAAATGCTCGCCAACACCTCAACCCCCGACCCTCCACCCTTTAATTGTGCCATGCCTTCCTCTGCTGCTGTCATGTTTAGTTTTCCAGTCAGCTCCCTGTGCACCTCCTGACTTCCCCATACTCCCTCCATAGCAAAGGGAAGAGTGGAAACTGAATCTTCCTCAAAGTTTCCTTCTGTTTGTGGAGGAATTGGGAGGTGGATCCCAGTGAAGCCAGTCATGGCCTCCACTAACACTGCTGCTGTATAGTCAGATAGTCAGAGAGAAGCTCCCACAGTCAGATATAGCTTTTATATGTTTACACAGGGAAGATAAAAATCATTTGGCAGCCAGCGACGGTTGTATGTACAGAGTATAGAGAGAGTATAGTCTTCTGTTCATCACCTTTTCAGAAGGGTTGCGACGCTGCATTATTTTCATTATCAATTATTCTGCTTATTATTTTCTTCAGTAATTGACTAATGGTTTGATCTACAAAAAGGAATTTCTCAGAGCCGGAAGTGACATCTTTTGAAATTTTTGTTACAATCTATGCTATTCAGTTAACAGACGACTAAGAAAAGCAGCAAAAATGCATATTTTGGTTGCTAGAACTGACTCTTACAATGAATCAATCAACAAAATATTTGATCATCTAATTGATTGTATAATCATTTGACTTGTGGTGCTTAATTTTTTTCTACCACACAATAAGTAAGTGTTTCTTGTGATCAATACGCCTATGTGCATGAAAGTGTTTTATAAGCTATGTTATGGAAGGAGAAATCTTTGTGCTAGTCAACTTCCTTCACAGACACTGTAATGGAAGCAACATACTTCCACACACACACACACACACACACACACACACACACACACACACACACACACACACACACACACACACACACACACACACACACACACACACACACACAAACAAACAAACAAACAAACAAACAAACAAACAAACAAACAAACAAACAAACAAACAAACAAACAAACACATGCACACACGCAAATGAAACTCAGGCTTTAAACATTCAGTTCATGTCTCAGCAATGCATTGAAGCAGAATCACAAGGATCAAAGCAGAGACATCACTTTGTGACTGATCTTCTTGCGCCATCTGTAGGTCAGATGGCGCAAGACTTTTTCCCCCCCTGAGATAAAGGTCTGACACTTTCTGTGTGTCTCTCTAAGGATATAATGTCTGTTACTTTCCTACAACTCTATCTCTGCTGATATAACAGATACATTAGAAAAATGAAGTGATGTTAGTGCTGTGTCTACACAATACCAGACTTCACAGCATGTGTGAAGTAGCACTAAAGATTTCGCCTGTGAACGGGTGCAAATGCATAGTTAGGTGTATACTGTATGTGTCTTTCTCTCCATTTGCCTGTCAATATTGTGTGTAAAAGAGAGAGGCAGCATTCACACTGGGTCATCCTGGCCATTGCACCACTCCCACTCTCAATAGTTAGCAGCTTCACAGCGAGATTTAATTTTTTCCTAAAACATTTACTGGGACGATTGGAAAGTTTTAAATAAACCAAAATGAATACAAGCACCGCCTTGCCTATAGGACAAGGATTTCTCTGAGAGCGCAGAAGCTGACACTTTGTCTTTTGTGTGCTCCATTCAGCAGTAAAGTTCCATATGCCTCCATTTATGTTTTCCCACTCTGAATAATTTTGGATTTGTTTTCTGTGTTAACGACAGGAGGGAGGGAATGACAAGAGACAAGTAGGAGAAAAGGTCAGGGTATGAATGGGCTCCTTAAATACTTTGCTTCGCTACACTGCTTGTTCTCTTCCCCCTAAAAGTATGTTTTGGCTTTGACGTAGTTACCTCTTTTAATAGCCCTTAATAATTTGTCATATTCAGAGTGCTCTCTCTCCATCTTGTGATTCCTTCCCTCCATCCATGTGTCAAAGAAGAAGCTTAGTGAAACCATCACTCATGAGGACTCACTGAGAAGCAACTGGTAAATCCAGGGAAGCTTTTATTTGTTAGGAAGAGGGCCTGGTGGATGAGCTGCATGGTGGGGACCATACACCAGAGTTCTAAGCCAGGGACTTAGGGAAAATTTATTGTGTCTTTATTATTAAAGCTTAAACTATTATTGGACTTAATGATTAGTTGAATATGAATCTAAAACAATATTAATAACTGAATAATAATTTCAGTAATTTGTATCCATGCCAGCAGTATTGCTCTAAGAAAGGCTTCAACTATTAGATGGATTGCGATTACATTTTATGCAGATATTTAGAAGGTATTTAGAAGGTACGTAATATCAAGACTTGGACACAGTGGACTAAACAGTACTACACTACTAAAAGTAGGAACACTTGATATATGAATGCAACTACTGCGGGCGAGAGGAAACAGTAGAACATGTTATGGTACACTGTCAAAAGTATGAGGAAGATTACATTTTTGATGTAACAGATATAAATCACTCTTATCAAATACAATTTCAGTGTATCAGACTAAGTAATATTATTGAAAAATATGGGCCCTTTTTTTCCCCAATTCATTATCATATATTTTTTAAATAATATAAGTAAAAGACATCCTGATCCACACTCCACGCCAGTTGGTGGTGGTAATGCGCCAATTCCTTGTTTGTCAACTGGCAATAAAGGCTAAAGAAGAAGAAGAAGAAGAAGAAGAAGAAGAAGAAGCAGAAAAAGAAGACGAAGAAGAAGAAATCGAAGATGAACACGCTGAACTTGTAGCCTAAATAAACGTGTGTATTTTCCAAACTGTCCCAATCAAGTCTATGCAGTTTGAAGAGTTGTGATGCTAGTGGGGTGCTAGATTGTTATTGCATATTGTGTGTACTGTTTATTAAAGTGACTGAGGAGTTGTACTTTCCTATTTATAAGACAGCAAGGAGTAGTCACTATGGTTGCTTACACTAGGAAAAACACAGCGACTATTTGCTTTACTCTTACTCCACAACGCTTCAAAGTCACAAGTCAGGCCTGCATTGTCTTACTTTATTTTAAAGGACTGCTCTTGAGTTGCAGAGTGATTATATACCCGTGAGACAATTCAGTGGGTACACAATTTGTGTCAAATTAAAGTTTAAAGGTTCATTTTGAATTTGTATTTAAAGTACAGTGTGTTGCATTTCATTAGAAATTATTTTGAGTTTTTCAAAACTGTTTTCAAACTCCTGTCGATCTCAATGACAACATTAAATACAAGAAATGTGTGGTGAATGTTCTTATTAATAAAATCATTTTCTGTAAGCAGGTGTTTGCACTTGGAAATATCATGTCACGAGTTAGCAGTTGAATTGGATCTACATGATAAAAAAAAGGAGCTTAATATCAAAGGGAAATGTCATTAAGGATTGCTGTTAGAACTGTCCTACATAAACAGTGATGGGCAAAATGTTTTATAACGCATTTCATCATCTTAAATAACCACAACTTATGAATGCAAGAGGAACAGTTACATTTGTTGAGTCCTGCCATTGTCTCACATTATTACAGCTGTGTGTCACACCTCTTTTATCTGTCATGCTCCTCTGGCAAGCGTCCCCACTCCTAGAGATGCACTTTAATAATTGGAAAGTCCTTCAAAATGGAGCATTGACATCGATATGTCGGTCACAAGCCAAACAAATTAAATCTATGCTAGCATTGTGAGCATTTAGCATGCTGAAGTATCCATTCAGCTTAAAGCACCACTGTGCCTAAATTCTGTCTCACAGAGGCTCTAGCAGGGCTGTAGACTCCTAGTTTTGTTTTTGTAAAAAAATAAATAATTACAATTACACTTTGTTGACTTCCACAAACCCATCTACTTGTCTTGTCTGTGGAGCTGGCTATAGTATCTCTCTGCAAGGTTATTAGAGGTGAGAAGTAAGAAGTAAAACAGCTTGTTTTATGGCTGTGCAGGGTAAACTTTACTCTGAAATATGTGTCTGATAAAACGAACACAGCACAGTCATTTGTGTCTTATTTCCATAGCTTGGAAGAAGGAACTTTACACCGCTGCACCTGTTTCTCCCTCCCTGCTCCCCGTCACACTCTTTTGAGCCCAGCTACAAATTAAAATTCCTCCTCGACAGATTTAGGGAAATCAAAAACCCTCAGCCAAAACGTTTTTTTATCCTCTCCTTAAAAAAAGGGGGTTGGGGGAGGGGGGTAAGACAATAGTGGACAAAAGGGAGAGCTGGTTGGCCAATTAGGCCCAGCTATAGTTCTGCCTTAGATCACGGATGACAGGGTGAGTGTTGTGTCACCAAAAGACAGGAAGAGAATGTTGTGATGCTTTGCTCTCTATCTTCATAAAATCAAAGCCCACATTCCCTTCTGTCAGTCGCAACCATGTAATGCAACCTGAGTTAATAGCTGATGTCCTGCCAAACCCAGGATGTAGTGTCTGAACCCTGTTATTGAAATGCTCTAGCGCTAATCCACACCATTTATTTCCTCAACAGTGGAGGAATTTTGTTTTAACAGCTCAATACGGGCTCACAATACAAACGTGACAACTGATCTGAAAGCAGCGACCGTGAGAGAACATTAAAAACTAATTATGGGATGTTTGTAATTATGTGGTGTGGCCATACGACGCCACATGTGTAGCCATGTTGGTTGGGTCAGAGAAAAACACAGGCGACAGCAGGATATGGAAGTTGTCTCACCACGCCTGGCGTCGGATGAGCCTGCTGCCTGAGCTCTAACGCTGGTGAGACACGGCTGCAGACTGATTCAAGACACATAACGTAGCAGCACCAACAAGAGCTTCCTAGTTTGTCAGGAGAATGTCTTCACCTTTTGTGTAAAGTTGCATCAGTAAATGTTAAATCAACAGCATCTTGTTAATTTTCCAAACCAGCTGGCACAGGATTGGGAAGGAAAGGCACCCAGTGGTGAGCAGATGTCGGTTTGAGAGGGAAAGAAGGACTGATGTGGGATGGAAGAAAGCCGGAGGGAAAGGGGACGTTGTTAATTTTCCCAGAATCCCACAGAGTAGTGAGACAGCCTCGGCTCCATTAACATTTGTAAATGTGCATGCGCGGATGTGTACACTGCATGTGTTTATAAGCCAAATACAGTTCTATAAATAGCTACTCCATTTAGGAGCATGTGAAGCATTTTTTGTTGTAGAACTTCACTTTTGTGTTAACTTACTTAATCTTGTTTTGGCCAGGGACTTTAGCACTGCATTTAATAGATGTGATAATGTAGTTGCTAAACTTCATGCCTGGTTTTCATGAAAGGAAAAGTACACACATATATCACCAGTGAGATTTATCTCTCCCATGAAGAATGGTGCAGATTTTTAGATTTTCACTTCTCTGAACACGAGCCTTCTGGTTCTTTTGGACTGGTTGCTAAGGAGCAGTTTGTCGAACACCATGAAAATACAGCAGTGTGACTGGGTCTGGATCTAATGACAAGGGAGGGGGGTGAGGCAGGATGTGGTGTTTTTTTGCTCAGTTGGAGAGGAGGTTCCCCCTGCGCTGGAGCTGAATGGAGAAACTGCAGGGACTCTGTAGAGTGGCACCACAGCTCTCTGTTCAGTCAGAGACTCTACTGCCATCCATCACACACCATCTCTGCCTTTTATGGTCTGAAATAGAGGGTGGGTGAGAGAGAGAAAGAGAGAGAGAGAAAGAAAACCAATGAAGTCTCATCTTACCTCTGTTTTTTCTCTCTCAAATGTATCCTGAGTGTGTGGCTGGTTGTGTTTGGTTACCAAGTAACCATCGTTACTCTTAACAGGCGGAGATGTTCTGAACGTCCCCCGTAGTCAAGTTCTAGGTTGGAGCCTCTTAAATCAGACTGATAGTCTCACTTTGTGAAAGTATCATTCCATGCATGCCTCACTCACACACTGGCATCCTCTACAGTGTTTATTTAGGAGGGATCCCAGGGTTTTTTGAGACGGTGCCAGTCCACTTGGCTTGTTTGGATTTATACACACAAAGTTAATCCAGCCGCTTTACATTGGGCAGAGCCCTGTCTTCCCTGCAAGTACCATTCACAACATCACTACCACCACAGCTTTTCTTGGCCAGAGGCAGTGTTTACCTAGAATAGTGACAAACTCCATGCACCTGTATATATACACACACACACACACACACACACACACACACACACACACACACACACACACACACACACACACACACACACACACACACACACACACACACACACACACACACACACACACACACACATACTCTCAGACTGGGGAGATATTATTGACAACATAGATGGTACGTAGAGAAGGGCTTGGTGTTTCATGTAAATGAGTGATTATAACAACGCAGAAGAATATGAAGAAAGAAGGACAGAAAGAAACACATTGTGTTTTTTCTGATTAGCTACATTTTAGCTGAATGTACATGAATTACATTGTTAATATGCTCATGTTAAATTGGTATGAAGTTAATCTTATTTATAGTCATAGTTTAGTCTGTCAGCATTATTCAGCAATTGCTAATTAGCAATGAACACAAAGTTAAGCTGAGCCTCACAGGAAGGCCCTTAACTTTGTGTCTAGTCAAAAATGTACAATTTACTTGTAATTTACTGGCCATCTGGCATCTTTGATTTACAGAATAGGATTCAAACAGGAGTATTTAATGTTGAGATGAAGGCTGTGGCGTGTTTAAAATGAATAATGTTTTTTTTTAACTATAGCAAGTTTTGTCGTTAATCTATTTGGGTCAGTTTGTTTTTTGTTTTTTAATCATAAAGCAGTTCTTAGGATATTTCTAGGACACCATGAACAGTACTTTAATTTTTATATGCTTTAGTAAACTAGTTTACTAGTGTGGTGTGTGTGTTCATATATCGTGGGTGTAGTGTACTGTTTGTTAAACTTTGATTAGAGTACTTTATAGTTGATAATCAGATCAGTAGCATTAGTTGTGGTGTGGTGGTTCTTTGTGCAAGTCTAGGGGTGTACGAGTAGAGAAAAATAAAAGGTTTAAACTAAGAATCTAAATTAAAGCCAGGTTTTGTTTCATGCCCTGAAAAGCACCCATTCTGGTCAGAGGAAGTGGCTGTACAAATAAACACACACACACTGTACCCAGGAAAGAATAGACACAGATGTCCTGCAAGTTTTGGTTCAGTGCACCGACCCGTATGTTTATTTGCCCTTCTCACCTGTTGTGCCCCCCTCCTCCTGCTTTCTAGTGAAATCTTAGTTTTTATTTTCTATTAAATCTTACATCCACAGTTGAGGTGACCACTAATTTTCTTGATTTGCTTATGTTTGAGAATTTATCCGTCCGGAGGAAAATCCCCTTTACTGCTCGGAATGACTACAAATATAGTCCAGGGTCATGGAAATGAGGTGAAGTGAGGTAAACAAGGGGCAAATAGAAGAGTTCTTGTACTGGGGGTGAGCAGAGCACACCTGGGTGGCTGGGCCTGAGTCAGGTCCTGCTCAAGACCTGGTCTGACTGCCTGCCTGTCTGTCTTGAAGGAGCTGTTGTTTGGCCAGTTCTGGGATGGTGTGTTGTTCCATAGAGTCTGGGTGCAGCTGTCACCACTGAGCAGGGTCATGGAAAGGTCTGGTCAGCTGGGCTTGGCACTGGAGGCAGGTGAACAGGGGTGCTCATTTGCAGAGTCACCAAGAGTTGCCAGTATATTTCGTACAGTTAGCTACATCCACTAAACTCTAATAAAAAGCTTGGAAATAAATATGATCGTTATTATTGGTATGGTGTCAAAGAGGTGTTCATTTGATTCGATGGTTATAATTGTGGCTTTATTCTGTGGCATTGTTGAACTGTGTTAAAGCAAACTGAAAGGTATGTCCAATACGTATTATCGCCTTTTTAAGTAGACATGCTTTACTTGTTAGCAAACAATGCTAATGTGCACATCCAGCATATTTGGAGCAACTTGGTATTCATTTGGAGTTTTGTTTCTTGTGACCTGGTGAGTTCTGTCTCTTTTTGTTCTATCTTGGTCTCCAAAATCTCCTCAGGAAAATGGCAGGCTCTTTAGCTGCAATGCAATTGCTTGGAAGTGTGCTGTAATCGGTATCAGAGTCTTATCACTGGAAAGTCAAAACAATGAGCTGAAGGACTGTGTAAAGCTCTAATAGTTAGAGAGTTATTATTACATATTACTCACATTACCTTATTACCAAGCTGTCATATTAAGCGCTACAAAATTCCCTTTATCTCAATGCAGATGAAGCATTTTGTAAAATGTTGAGCCAGATTGGCATGCATAAATACAAATGATGAATGCCAGACAACCTCAACAGGAAGTTACTGGTAGTACTAAACTTTCTGCTCCTGGCATCAAGACTTCTACTACCCTCTGGTGTTCACAGAGACAAGCTTAGTGTGGGTATACAATGTGTGTCCACCATGCATGCACAAGAAACCCACACCAGATTATTCACTTTTATTTAAGTAAATATGCCGTTACAGCACAAATTATTTCTAAATATTGAAACACAAGCATCACAGCATACAGTCAGACGGTGCCAGTGGTAAAATGCATACTGCACAAGTTGTATTAGCAGAACAATCCACAGTGTATCATTTTCTTTGTTGTCATATTTCAATATATAAAAAATAAATACAATATACATTATTTTACACACTCACACACATAAACACAAAAGATTAGAGAGAAGTCCAAAACATGCATTGTAGTTTTATTGCTTACAGCAACGGCAATTAATAACACAATTATTAATCAAAAACCCATGCAATAATATAAATAGGTAAAGGAGAGCGGTGTCTCTCTGCTTCAGATGTTACACACAATTAGTTTAAGCAACATAATTTAAGAGATTGAATTTAGGATGCCACTTAATTTTAGAAAAACAAGGAAAACTTAAAAATGTTATAAAAAATAACAAAAAATGTCACTCAATTAAGTCTCAATCTCAGGGTTGCTACGGAGTTCTTCCTATGAGATTCAGTGATTTGTTATTTACATTACATTACATTACAGTCATTTAGCAGACGCTTTTATCCAAAGCGACTTACAATAAGTGTATTCAACATAGGTATTCAAGAGAACTACTAGTCACCAGAAGTCATAAGTGCATCTCCTTTCTTAAACAAGCATCTAAGAGCATAAACCAGAGCAAAGGTACAGTGCAGAAACAAACTCATAAGAATACAATAAGTGCAACAAACTAATACGAATACAATAAGTGCTAAGCGGAAGGCTCAGGGTAGTACTTCTTGAAGAGGTGAGTTTTCAGCCTGCGCCGAAAGATGGGTAGCGACTCTGCTGTCCTGACGTCAGTGGGGAGTTCATTCCACCACTGTGGGGCCAGGACAGAAAAAAGCTGTGACCGGGTCGATCGGCCGCAGGGACCTCTGAGCGACGGGGCAACCAATCACCCCGAGGTAGCAGAGCGAAGTGGTCGGCGGATGAGCACCTGCGCCGTCTCGTCAGTGAGGAAGGGGCGAATCCTCCTGATGTTGTAGAGGAGGAATCTGCAGGAGCGTGTGACCGATGCAATGTTTGCTGAGAACGACAGTTGGTCGTCCAGGGTCACACCCAGATTCCTCGCAGTCCGAGTTGGCGTCACCACGGTATCATCAATGGTGATGGACAGGTCTTGGCACGGGCATCCCTTCCCCGGGAGGAACAGTAGCTCGGTTTTGTCCAGGTTGAGCGTTAGGTGGTGTGTCGTCGAGGTGTCAGCCAAGCACACAGCAATGCGCGCCTCCACTTGAGTGTCACCGGGGGGAAATGACAAGACCAGCTGGGTGTCATCGGCATAACAATGGTAAGAGAAGATCATGCGAGTGAATAACAGAACCCAGAGATGTTGTGTAGAGCGAGAAGAGAAGGGGGCCCAGAACTCAACCTTGTGGAACCCCCGTAGTCAGCATGCGTGGTTCCGACACGGCCCCCCTCCATGTCACCTGGTAGGATCGACCTGTCAGGTAGGATGCAAACAGGGAGAGTGCAGAGCCTGAGACGCCCATCCCCTCGAGGGTGGAGAGGAGGATCTGGTGGTTAACCATGTCAAACGCCGCTGACAGGTCCAGGAGAATCAGGACAGAGGAGAGAGAGTTCGCTCTCGCGGCGTGAAGCGACTCTGTCACCGCAAGGAGGGCCGTCTCTGACGAGTGACCCACCTTGAACCCGGACTGGTGGGGGTAGGAAGACAGTTGTTTAGAGACAGCGCGTTCAAGTGTTTTGGATAGAAAGGGTAGAAGAGAAACCGGTCTGAAGTTCTTGACATCAGAGGGGTCAAGTGATGGTTTTTTCAGAAGGGGGGTGACTCTGGCAGTCTTGAAAGCCGAGGGAAAGCATCCCGAGACGAGAGATGTGTTGATGAGGTGGGTGAGGAAAGGAAGGAGTTCAGTGGCAATAGACTGAAGAAGAGGGGAGGGGATCGGGTCAAGGGAGCATGTGGTGGGGCGGTTAGATGTAACAAGGTCGAGGACCTCGTTAGGGGAGAGGGGAGCAAAATAGGGTAAGATGGGGTGTGGAGAGGGAAGGGGGAGCTGAGGAGGAAGAGCTGGAGAGGGTAGAGAGGGAGAGGGTGGACAGGGAAAGGGGGGCTGAGAGAAGGAGGATCTGATATCGTTTACCTTCTTGTCAAAGAAGTTGGCGAAATCATCAGGGAGAACTTGGAGAAGGGAGGAAGTAGGAGGAGGGGGTGGGGGTTGGAGGAGTGAAGAGAAAGTTTCAAAGAGTTTTTTAGGATTGGAAGCAGAGGTTAGGATTTTAGAGCGGAAAAAAGCCACTTTAGCAGTAGCTAGAGAGGAGGAAAAAGTGGAAAGGAGAGATTGGAAGTTAAGAAGGTCCTCCGGGAGTTTGCCTGTTCCCCATTTACACTCAGCCGCTCTTAGGCTCCGTCTATCAGTACGCACTGAGTCCGACAGCCATGGGGCAGGAGGAGTTGGGCGTGCAGGCCTGGAGGTGAAGGGACAGAGGTTGTCCAAAGAGGAGGAAAGGGTGGAGAGGAGAAGATCAGTAGCAGTATCGGGGGATAGGAGAGAGAAGGATTCAGGGTCAGGGAGGGCAGAGGTAACGGAAGAGGAAAGATCAGCGGGGGAGAGGGAGCGGAGGTGACTACGGGTGGAAACCATGTGGGTAGGTGGAGGAAGTAAGGGGGGAGAGGAGAGGGAGAGGGAGTAGGACATGAAGTAGTGGTCCGAGAGCTGGAGGGGAGTGACAGAGAGGTTAGCAGTAGAACAGCGTCTAGTGAAGATAAGATCCAGCTGGTTGCCGGCCTTGTGGGTAGGAGGAGAAGAGGAGCGATAGAGGTCAAAGGAGGAGAGGAAGGAAAGCAGTGGTTCTAACTTATCAGTAGTATTTCCATTTCCATATATAAGAATATATTTCATTTATTGTCTCATGTTTAGTCAAAGTTGATGACCCTGCCCATATTCATGACAACATACTGATGTTTTTGAGGTAGTCTGACATCAGTGGGAAAAAAATATATATGTGCATCCTCACCTAGTGGAAAACAGGTCTTGGGTGCGAAAATCTGTTTAAATATTGTATTTATTCAGGTGATAATCAGGTGAAAACTGGGGGAAGAAAAGGAAAAGATGAACCTTATTTCTGTATTACCTTGATTTTAGTTAAAATATGTTGCTTTATGCTTCATATTCTCTCTCATAGGAAGAAAAGATGAAAACGAAACTCAACAAAATCATCCGCGATCGTAAGAAAACGATTTACAGCAGTCTGACGGAAACGATTCAGACAGCCATGCAGGAATGCTACAATGGTATGATATAAGATCATGATATATATATAACCTGACACTATAAAAATGCACATCATTCATTGTGATACTGCAGAATGTAATTATGATAAAATGTAATTGACTAAAGTTTTCTCTTTTGTTGGAGATGCAAAACAAATTAGACGAAAAGGGATGCTGCAAAACATGAGGGCCACTATTGTGAAGCACGTACATGGGTCAAAGGACGTCATGTTTCAGGAAGCTAAAGATGTTATGTTGAACCAGCTGAGGGACTTGATGGTTTGTAACATTTTATAATACGTTTTACAATGAGGATATAGTAAAACATGTGTTGGTGCTTATCTTTATCTGCAATTTCAGTCATCGTATATATAATCAAGTGGAATTTTCATCTTTTTGATTGTTGCTTTTGCTACTGAAACACTGCAGGCACTTTCACAAACATTCAGCTTTTGTTATTAGTTTTAGGCATATTTTGGTTGTGAGTGATAAAGATTTTTACGTTAATTTAGAGCTACATCCTGAAGGATCTGAAAAAAACAATGCACGAGTCAATCGAGCTGTCGCTCAAGAATGATGGTGTCTCAATCCCAGGTGAAGGCAACGTAGCAGAATAAAAACATGATAATCACTAAAAATACTCGAAATATCTTATTCAACTGAATAAGTCAACTTATTTCCAATAGTGTAATTAAAAGCGAACTTGATGAAAACATTATGTTTTTGGTTTTATTAGACGTTACAGTGGAGCTTGAGATGGTGAGGAACCACCATAAAGAACTGATGGGAAGCCCAGATGAAGAACCACTAATCTGGTAAAAACTGTTGTTAAAATATCTACATAATTCCTCAGGATGGAGCTGTTCTGAATAATGCTAACAATGTTTTTAATTACACTAGTGCTGCACAGCTGATTACCAACTGAAGAGTCCCGGGGGCTCACTGATTAGAGCCGGGAGGCCTCTGGATTGATCTCAACCATTTAGAAAAAACTGTAATCACAGATGTGGATTATGTGCTTGCAAATTTTGTATTAAGCGCTGACTTTTACTTTAAACCATTTCTAACCCTGTGGCTCAGGGGAAGAGCGGGTTGTCTTTCAATCAGAAGATCAGAGGTTGTCGTTGCGTGTTTGGGTAAGACACCTAACACTAAACAAATTAATGTGATGAATGGGTGTGATCGATTATGGGCAGGTGGCAACGATACAAATACAATTCCATTTACCATTTAACCTCATATGAACCATTTGAGGCACCTCTTCTTTCTTATGGTACTTTTTACTTCATCTCCTCTACATTTCATAGGGGAATACTATACTTCTTACACCAGCACACTGACAGCTGCAGTTAATCACTTTTCAGACTTTGAGATTTTATATTTTAAAATATAATAAACTCATAAAATGTGATGTTCAAGATTAAACCAGTGGTTTCCACATGTTGGGCTTGTGCCCCCTCACAAAACAGTTCCTCCCTTGTAAGGTTTCAGATTTCTAGGAGTTGTTGCTACAACCAAAGAGACATTTCAATTCTAAACATATTTTGTTTAACACAATTTGAGGCCCAACAAGTTAAAATATACACACCAGCATGATAAGAGAACAGTACATACAAATACATGTGTGCAATTTGTGTAGAATAATCTCTTCCAACAATTTATAAAAGTATGAATAAGATAAATAAAAAATCAAAAAGGGAGGTTTAGGAAGGGAGGAGTTTCGCGCACATTTGACATCAGAACCAGGAAGCAAACACTCTTTAGGTTTCGTTTATTGTGTGGGATCGGACGACTATTGAGAACAAGGGACTACGCCCGCTTTAAACCTGAGGACCGGCATTGATCTATAACCTACACGCTGCAGGTAACCGTTGGAATGATGTATTGATATTGTGAGGGACTCTTATTCCCCGTTTGAAAGCATGAAGACCGTCACGAAGAATAAGGAGCAAACGATAGGCTGCAAGATCACAGGCTGGAATTAAGAAAATGATTGATGAAGTGCTCTTGTCTCGACTTGATGAAAAGTTAGTTCTATTTATAACAGTGTTATAGGTATGGAAAGCATAAAGTGTCATTATCTGCGTTTTCACGGTGTTTTTTAATGTGTTGCATATTTTTACCGCTCTTATAAAGCAGTCACAAACGCCTTGTTTCACTGCGTTTCTTTTCTTTTTTTTACGGTAATGAGTCCCTCCTCTGTTTCGCATAGCCTGTAAGCCCAAAGTTTCTGTAACCAATGGCCACTTTGTATTCTTTCTTTTTTTTTAAATAAGTATTACAAAATCTTGGTGGTTAATTTAAAACATGTTAATTTGTTTACTTTCCAGTTGCCGTTCGTGGTCATGGATGATTTTGTCCGTAACAAATTAATTGAATGGGGCTTCAGCGAGTGGATAGAAAGATTTGAAGGTAAAGTATTACACTGCGGTCAAGTCAGCCGACACTGAAATTTTAGTGCTCCTATATACTAAAACTCATGGTAAAATCTCTGACTCCTCTCAAAGCTAAAAGTCAAACATTTTTACTGTACCAATTAAGATATACTTCAAAATAAAAGTCCTACATTTGTACCAAGTAATATCAGATAACTGAATATTCAAATAGGTAATTTCTTTCATTTATAAGGTGCTATAAAAAGTATTTATTCTCAATAATTCCAGAAAACGGCTGATATATTTCTTTTCAGGACATCTCTAACTCCACCCATATTGAAAATCAAACATTTTTACTGAACCAATTAAGAGAGTTTCCAAATTAAAAGTCCTATATTTGCACATTTAAAAAGCTAATTTATGAATATTTAAGGTACTACAAAAATAGTGTTCTCAATAATTCCAGACAATGACTAATGTAAACGTGTTCAAGACATCTCTGACTAAACTTGTAAGAAATCGGTATTTTAAGTGATATTAAAATAATATTCTCAATAATTCCAAAAAATGACTAATTAATATGTGTTCAGAACCTCTCTGACTCCACTGGTACATAAAATCAATCTTTTTTAGTGTACCAATTAAGACATTTTTATATGTAAAAGTCCTAAATTTTACAGAGAAACAGGTCATTTCTGAATATTTTAAGTGCTATAAAGGCTATTTTCTCAATAATTCCAGACATTGACTGATGTATATGTGTTCAGAACATCTCTGACTACACTTATACAAAAAACTAAAATTTTTATTGTACAAATTGAGAGATCTTTCAAAGTAAAAGTCCTACATTTATACCGGGAAATATCTAATAACAGAATATTTGAGTTGATATATAAAGACTTACCTCAATAATTCCAGAATAAGACTGATCCACATCTATACAAGAGTTATCTGACTACACCCAGTTAAAATGTTTGATTTTCTTTACAAGTATTGTCGAAGATGTCCTGAACACATGGATCAGTCAATGCTTGGAATTATTGAGGAAACTATTTTTATAGTAACTGGTTTCATTCTTAATGTGAATATAATTAAATTAATCTTATTTCCATATATTTGTACAGACGTTTTGTTTATATGTTATTTTGAAAACCGGAGGTTATGTCACGTCGATCCTTCCACTAACTTCACAAAGTCCATCGCTCGCTCCGATCTGGGCCGTTTGAATGCGTTTACCATGAGTGTTAATATAAAAGGCGCACTAAAGTTTCAGTGTCGGCTGACCGCAGTAGTATTACTGTGCCTCTTTTTTGGGCACAGATGTTGTGCATTGTTTATATGTTCTACCAACACTGAAACGTCTAAGCATCGACAGAACTAACAGAACTATGAAAAATGCTGAAATGTTGTTCTGCATTACAATGCTGACATATGCTTGACAGACATAGTTTTAAGAAAATGAGAGAGATCAAGACTAAAGATCGACACATAATTAAGATACAATCAATAGACATTAACGCTGTGTTCAGGCTGTAATACTCTTAAAAAATGAATTTAACAGCTGAACCAACACCTATTTCGGTCATTTTATGAAAGATTTCTGCAGCAGTTTGAAATTATTTCTTGCATGACTGAGATGCAACTCCGTATTTTTTTGCAGATCAACGTATTGACACGGAGAGTCTTTATTGTCTCGATGAACACGAAATCGACGCCTTGATCCCAATAGTGGGACCAAGGTCAAAGTTCAAGAAGAGACTCAAGTTGTTAAAGGTAATGTTGTGTACTATGAACACAATTTACACAAATACTGTATTTATGATTTACAGGAGCACATACTTCATTAATTGATTTAAATATATCATATCTATTAATAGCATGTGCTAGAATATATATATATATATATATATATAATGTATTTAATATTATGTATTTAATATTATGGAATTGCAACTCATTTCTTTCGTCACTACAAGGAACAAAACACAGCAAATCCAGAAACAGTTGATTCGCCTACTCAAGTAAGTTGAATAAAGTTTCAAGCACTTCGGTATCATAAGGCATTTATTATATTCATACAGATCATATTTCAATGTCTGCTCAAACTTCTACATGGCCACTTAGTATTGATTTAAGACACAGATGTTCATGTTCACCCTCAGGTTTGTCCGTCCACCAGCGGCACAAGTGATGAAGGTGAGATACACTTTATCTTATTGATTAGTGTTCATTTAAGTTTTTAAGGCCTTAATATCTTGCTTTTACTAACCGACTATATTTCGAGACAATGTTTTAATTTTGTGAAAGGCAGATGCAACAAACATTTATTTTTGCTTCTTTTTTTTTTAACAAAACATGTCCAATAAGGAAAGAGAAGGTTGGATCTTCAGGGCAAGTCTAGCCAATCACCAACTAAAAAACAACGACTTCACACAAAACCAGGATCATACTCAGGTACTTATAATACTTTCCAAACAATGGCAACATTTTAATGTAATAACATTGTTACTTAGCTTACTTACATAGCAAATGTCTGTTTCTATATTTTGGCCACAGAAAATACTTTCTCGTTTGCTGCCATTTGTAGTCTTATCAGACAACCCCAAACAGTCAACGGCATACATTCAAGTATCCATAGCAACAATGGGTATGCTTCAAAGTAAATAACTTCACTGTGGCCTTTAACTGTATGATGTATCCTTTGCTAGTATAAGCCTGATGATACACTCTGAAGCATCCTAAATGGACCTGGCAGAGAAAGTTCCTCTCAGGCTTTACCTTCTTCTCCTCTGATTATTTGTCCCCTTATTGTGCATTACTTGATACACTGGTTCATGTTCTTGCTGAATAGCTCTTTACTTTCACTATGGCAGAAGAAATCATACTGTCTGATGTGAAAACCATCATGAGATGTGTCGATCAGAAAATACCTAGCCAAGACAACAAGCTAAACAATTTCCTGAGGTAAGTATTAAGTGTATTACATTTTCCATATTAATATGTTATACAGGCCTGGTTCCTGACCAGGGGCCAGTTTCATTAACAGATTAAGACTGGTAGTGTTTAGCCAGCCATCATGGGTTCGTCCCGCCGTCCGTATGTATATCCATTTCTCAACAACAACTTGAAGGAATTTCTTCAAATTCGGCACAAACATTCGCTTGGACTCAAAGATGAACTGATTATGATTTGGTGGTCACAGATCAACTGTGATGTGAGAAAATACGTTTTTGATCATAACTCAAGAATTATGCTAATTATGACAATTTCACACAAATGTCTAATCGGATAAAATAAAGACGTGATGTCATTTTGGACAGACATGGATGTAAACCATGACTTGACTCTTTGTCTGAGGCATACAGTCATTAGGTGAAAATTTTATTGTTTTGTCTAAAAATAGTTAGTAATTTAACCAAAAGTTACAGCAAATTACTTCTACTGAGGGGAGTACAATATGCTGAAGAGGGCTATTTATAGACAGATGTATTTCTGATTTTGACACATTCTTTAAGTATTTTATGTTTTTGAAATTAACAAACTAACCCATACTTAAACTTTTGTACAACAGGAAAAAAATCAGTGGTTTGGAGACAGACAAGAGGGAGATGGTCGGTGTCTTTGGCAAAACCGGGGCTGGAAAGAGCTCTTTGATAAATGCCGTCATTGGAGTGAAGAATCTCTTGCCCTCTGGAAGAGTCAGTGCATGTACCTCAGTCATGATTAAAGTGGAGGCTAACATGCAGAACTCAAAGTATGAGGCAGACATTGAGTTCATTACAGTAGAGGTAAAATGAGCTGAATATGTTTGTTTATTTTAAGCTGTTTTAAAATGTTTGATGTGGCTGGAAAAATACATTGTTGATTACATAGCATGCCATTTAATTTAACGGAGTTAAAGGTATTTATTTTATTTTATTTAGGAGTGGACCGATGAGCTGTGGTTCTTGTTAAACTTCCTCGGGGATGATGCGGATCAGGAAAGTAATCAGAAAGATGACGATGATCGTCGGGATATTGTTGAAAAGCTGTCAGCACTGTATGGAGAAGACTGGGAAAAAAAATCTCGTGAAGACCTCATGGATGGCAAATATTTCAAAGAGATCCCAGAATTTCGACTTCTCAAGAAAAAGACTTTGACAGGCGAAACAGTAAGTGAGAGTAAAAATCTTATATCACTTAATAAGAAGCCTTCTTGTCCGTCTGACAGTGAAATGTTATTGGAGTTTATGTAATGTGCATACTGTCTAGCCATTCCAGGTTGGTTTAGTTCAACGGTAGTTCAACAAATGTAAAATTAAAATCAGTATGCGAAATTTTCTACTTGAAAAAAGAGTATCCTTGATCCACCTGTCCTTGATAACTACAAACCCATATCAAATGTACCCTTTGTAGAAATATCATAAAGTTTGGATACCAGTAACTAAATACATGTATATAACTGTTTTAGCAAAATCTAACAAGGATTTTCTCCTCCATCTTTGTGCTTCAAACAGTTTGCTTTACGATTAAATGACATCATGGTATTAATTCTCAATGCAACTTTTGTTTACACTTTACTAGAAAGCTGTATTCAGCTCTCTGGTTAAATAATAGTCATTATTTTATCACAATGGGCAACCTTAGCAGGTTAGCCTGACCCATGGAGTACCACAAGGATTAGTACTTGACCCCCGATCTATTCAGTTTATTCATGATCATTTTTTTACAAGGGACACTCAATGCTGACCATGCTCAAATCTACATTTCTCTTTCACTGGTAGGCTGTGGTACTGGGGTCTGCTGACTGTCAAGGGTCAACATGAAAAACCGGGAAGCTGCATCAGGCCTTCGATGATAAACATACTCGCTATGACATAGAACATTTTGGGCTCTGTCAAAATCTGATCATGATCAACTTAAAAAAGCCTTGTATCCACTTCCGGTTTAGTACTTAATATTTGTTTATCCAAATTAAGCTTTTTGCTTTTGTTGTTTCAGTGATAGGGTTTCGTAATCGCTCTTCTTTTTTATATTTTCCTGTTTGAAATTGTTTGTGCAATTTGTAAAGCAGCTTGAATAAGCAGTCTGTGCATATAAATGAAATCCCCTCATGTTGTCTTAATCACATTTCATTATTTATTGCAGGCTAAAGAGCTATCTGCGAAATTAGTCATATACACAAGAAGCGACCCAAAAGATGGAGAAGGTCAAGAAGTGAAGAGGTGGTATTGGCCACTAGTGAAGTGTGTGACTATCAGGGTGCCAAATAATGATCTTCTTAAGCATGTCACAATTGTTGACCTTCCTGGAAATGGGGACCGTAACAAGGGCAGAGACAAGATGTGGCAACAGGTAATTTATCACATGCAATGCTGTTTATTGTTTATTCTGTGATATCTGCAAACTGTGACATCATGTTATTACAAAGTACGGATAATCATCATAATAACTTGCTGTCTCGTCCCTTCAGGTCGTTGGAAGTTGTTCCACTGTGTGGATCGTGACTGACATGAATCGAGCTGCGGCAGAGCCAGAAGCCTGGGAGATCCTGAAAAGTGCCAGTAGCTTCATGGGAAATGCTGGCGAGTGTCGGCATATTCACTTTATCTGCACCAAGTCTGATCTTAGTGAAGATTCAGAAGATCAGTAAGTGATTTAAGATGCCAAAAGTAAATATACTTATATATTAAAGTTACAGTGAGGAACTTTTAAGTGGTTATGAAACAGTCTCAATAACAATACTGATTCCTCCACATGACGTACATAAGAAAATAAGACCACCAGCGAGTAGAGTCTATTTTTATATAGTCATTTAAAATGCTGTCATTGGTTTTAGTCAGTTCTATTCAACGAATTTACTTTAGAACTCAATAACTGCTTATACACTCAACACAACTAACTCAATTAAAATAGTAGTCTGTAACTTTGTCACTTAGGTTTCAAAATGACATAGTTCTTTCCAGAAAACTTCCTAGCAGATCACAGACCTGTAAAATAAAGTGTTGCATGTTTCAGTATCAATGGTGGATTCAATAGTTAAAGGTACAAGTCTAACAAAGAGGGGAACAAAGGTGGCAATTAATGCAAATGTTTACATTTAGTTCAGCAGCTGGTGTTCGTGATTTCATATTGAAAGCAAACGATCAAGCAAAGAAAGAAGTGAGAAAAGAATTCAGCAAACTACACACGGTTAAGGTGAGTCTTAGAGACTGACAGAAAGTTTAACACAAAGATTGTCTACAAATGTAAGCATGCCTTAATATCAGAACTTTTTCTTTTCAGAAACATTTCAGTGATGAAAGTTTCGAAGTGTTCACAGTGAGCTCCAAAGAGTTTCTAAAAAAGAAACTTCTAAATAAAGATGACACTGGTAGGTGAAGTCTCAATATGAGAGCACATTATTAAATATGTTGTGTAACTATGTAAGATGCTATGTAAGAGATGCATTTTTTTACAGAAATACCCAAACTTCAGAAATTTCTGCAGAATCTCAATGACAGTCACTCAGAGACGTTAAACTATGTGTCTGGAGCTCTTGGGATTCTCTCTCTGATTCAAGGGGCCAGCCGTAGAGAAGGGGTAAGATCAAGTAATAAATTCTCTTTCTTTGTCTTAAATCATCATTTATATTGACAGAAATGAATGTGAAAACATGCGAAAGTCAAAGACACACTTCTTACATGTAATGTCACCCATACATACGTTTGAGCAATCAATTTAGTTGTTTTCCTGAATTTCTTTTGCTTCAGAGAGGCTGCATGACGACCTTAAATAAAGGGTGGTCTAACCCAAAATCTACTGAATTTTGTTTATATGTGAATAAATTAAAAAGCCCAGTCAAATAGCAGTATAGTTTCATTGCTTTAAATACTGAATGTGTTGTTGTTGATTTCAGGCTGACATGAAGACAGATGTTTGCAAAGTCCTGAAACAAAATTTGAAGGATGAACTTGATAAAATCAGGGAACCCATGGAAGAGACTTATCAGGCTTTCGAAAAATGCCTCAGTGAGGGGGTTGAAAAATCAAAATGTTCACGTGAAGAAGTCTTGAAGAAGGCCATACATCCTGTACGTATTTGAATTATAACTACTTCATTACAACAGATTTTGCACTTCATATGAATGTCTTAAAAATGTTTTTTTTTGTGTGTGTCTTTTTTCAGAGAAAGACAGGTCGTGGTTTCCACAAGATTCTGAAGTGTATAGTACAGCGCGATGGCATCTACAAAAAAACAAAAAAAGATAAAGAAATAAACCTCAATATGAAGTTATCTGCATGCCTGACTGAGAGCATTGATGAAAAATTCAAGAAGACCTTCCCGTAAGAAATGTATTAACTAAGACCTGTATTGGCTAATTTTACAAACTATGGACACTGTGTAGAATTAACTAATTCTGCAATATACAGTAATACAAATTATGCAATGTAATACATACATAGAAATTAAATTATTATAATACAAGCTTGACAATTCTGCATTTATGAAACATTTCAACTTAACATGTTTCAGAAATGAAGGAAAATGTGGACCATTTAATGGCGTCCTCAATTCGTTTTCACTTGACATGAAGAAGATGAGGGAGAAGACAAAGTATAAAGATGTCAAGCTGCAACTGATGTTTCTCATTACAGAGGTAAGAGATGAGAATAGTGCCATTAGTCCATTATCAAGCAATAATGCCAGGTCAGAGCGGCTTAAGCAGAGGGGTGAGCAAATCAACCCAAACATCAAGTTTGCGATTGAGGACTGAAATGAAGACTAAACCTGAGACAATAAATTAATTTCGATGTAAGATGTTTTGAGCTGTTAACAAATATACTCTGTATATGAAGAAGTCTATCAATACAGTAAATGTTGTCAGTTAAAACTGGACACGCCCTTTAAAAAATGAAATGCTTCTGCAAAGCTGATGACCCTCCCCATATTCATGACAACATACTGGAGTTTTTGAGGTAGTCTGACATCAGTGGGAAAAAAATATATATGTGCACCCTCACCTGGTGGAAAGCAGGAAATCTGTTCAAATATTGTTTTTATTCAGGTGATAATCAGGTGAAATCTGGGGGAAGAAAAGGAAAAGATCACCCTTATTTCTATATTACCTTGATTTTATTTTAAATATGTTGATATATGCTTCATATTCTCTCTCGTAGGAAGAAAAGTTGAAGACAAAACTCAACAAAATCATTCGCGATCGTAAGAAAACGATTTACAGCAGTCTGACGGAAACGATTCAGACAGCCATGCAGGAATGCTACAATGGTATGATATAAGATCATGATATATATAACCTGACACTATAAAAATGCACATCATTCATTGTGATACTGCAGAATGTAATGATGATAAAATGTAATTGACTAAAGTTTTCTCTTTTGTTGTAGATGCAAAACAATTTAGTGGAGATGGCACGCTGCAAAACATGAGGGACACTATTGTGAAGCACGTACATGGGTCAAAGGACGTCATGTTTCAGGAAGCTAAAGATGTTATGTTGAACCAGCTGAGGGACTTGATGGTTTGTAACATTTTATAATACGTTGTACAATGAGGATATAGTAAAACATGTTGTGCTGCTTATCTTTATCTATAATTCTGGGTCATCATATATATAATCAAGTACAATTTTCATCTTTTTGAATGCTGCTTTTTCTACTAAAACACTGCAGGCACTTTCACAAACATTCTGCTTTTGTTATTAGTCTTAGGCATATTTTGGCTGTGAGTGCTAAAGATTTTTACGTTAATTTAGGATGACATCCTGGAGAACCTGGATGAAACAATGCAGGAATCAATCGAGCTGTCGCTCAAGACTGATGGTTTCTCAATCCCAGGTGAAGGCAACGTAGCAAAATAAAAACAAAGAATACCCGAAATAACTGATTCAACTGAATAAGTCAACTTATTTCTGATAGTGTAATTAAAAGCGAACTTGATGTAAACATTATGTTTTTGGTTTTATTAGACGTTACAGTGGAGCTTGAGATGGTGAGGAACCACCATAAAGAACTGATGGGAAGCCCAGATGAAGAAAACCACTAATCTGGTAAAAACTGTTGTGAAAATATCTACATAATTCCTCAGGATGGAGCTGTTCTGAATAATGCTAACAATGTTTTTAATTACACTAGTGCTGCACAGCTGATTACCAACTGAAGAGCCCCGCGGGCTCACTGATTAGAGCCGGGAGGCCTCTGGATTGATCTCCACCATTTTTGTCAGGCCATTTAATCCATGTTCTCTTTGAGGGTTGTTTTGATATATACTTTGAATTAGCTTGTTGTGACTTAAATGCATAGAGATTTAAGATTTTTCTATATTTGGTAGCGCATTTTTGCTTTTAATTGATAAAAGATGCAGACAGAAAATGTGTGGGGGGTGAGAGCGGGATGTCATGCAGCAAAGGTCCCCAGTTGGATTCAAACCAGGGACGCTAGGTTTTTCACAGTACTGGTCTTAGTCACCAGTCCACTATGATATTTCAGATACATTTTAATTTTAATGATTCAACTTTTTTTTTCTTCTTTAATATAGTTAAGTATAAGTTAAAGTTTTTAAACTCTGCCATTCTGCCATGTAAATGTTTACACATTTTCATAAAAACATGACGATTTGGCATTTTTAAAAAAGCAAAAAAAGAGAGTACAGCAATGTCAGCAAACAACATCAAGAGACTGAATACTATTGACACAGAAATGATGTATCACAGTGAACTATAGTGGGTGTACCAATTCCTTAACAATAATATATTCACATGAATATTCTTTTATTTAGAGTCTGACCCTTAGTGTTGACTTGGGCAGTGGTACAGAGAATTTGGCATGCATTTGACATGGTCTCAATAATTCAGTTTTTCTCAGTGTCTGCTGTACATCTCCTGTTATGTGAAGCTACATTAATGTAACAGTGCTCCAGTGTGTTAACACATATATCACAAATGTTGAAACACGCTGAAATGCCTCAGTGGTAATGTAAACTCAGCACCATTTAATAAAGAAACAAAGCACAAACAGGTACTCAAAGCCCTTGAACAAAACACTTGTAATTAATGTGTTATACTCACTTAAATGCTTTCATGTGACTGTCAGCATGAAAGCGATTTTAAAATGTCTCCTACAGCTATAAGCACTAGACGTTTATGAATGCACCTGGTAAAGATATGCATGCTAACATGTGACGCAAAGGCAATACTCTTCGGCAAGATACAAATGATTTCCTAATAACTCTTAACTTCTTTTAGATTGCATTTAAATACTTATTTTTTTCTTCTTTAATATATTTAAGTATAAGTTAAAGTTTTTAAAGTTTTTTGTCCATTTTTTTTATCTTATATTAGTATTGGTTGATTGGAATTGAAATTCCAATGATTTTATGGCTGTTAAACATAAATCCTGAACCTTGATCACAGTACATACTGTAGGTTTGATTTGACAAAGACTTTAGGCTTTTCAAAGAAGGATCTGACATTTCTTCTTTAATGTTCAAGGACAAAATTAGCTTGCTGTGTTTTATGCTAGTGTTTTCGAAGTATGTTCATTCATTCATGAAATATTTGATAGAACTAGATGATATTAATAAACCAGCCTATCTGGTTTCTCATTATTTACTGAACAATTGTTTTGTTTTAATCTTCACAGGTTTTGTCATGGTATACAGTCCAATAAAGATCACTTTCAAAGTTCCACATGTACTTTGGCTTCTTTGTCTTAACAACAGTTTCTATTGATAGATAAGCAAATTATTTTCCAACTTTGTTCTTGTCAATTACTTCTTAAAACCTCTCCTAAACCTTATCTTCAATTAAGTTACCTGACACCAATGTACATTAAAGTTCCCAAACATTTTTAGTAACCCACACCACAAATACTATACATATTATAAATGTATGATACATTTTAACATAGTAGGTTAGACCTGTTAGTCGGTGTGTTCAACGTGTCAATGTGTAATGATTTGTAAATATGCATGTTTGTTGCTCATTTACTCAGTATCTATGAGGTTTATGTCTATGAACTGATATGACATTAATATTGTCATATAAAAGACATGTTGTTCTTGGACCACATTTAAGACATCATTTTAGATGTAGAAAAAAAAAAGTTCAACACGATCTAGATTCTGTTAATTTCCCAACCATTTGTCAGTTTGTCCTGATGATCATTGCTCGTTTTGTTCTAACAGGTTCAGTAAAGGTGTGTTGTTATTCATGTGGGCGGCTGTGGCGTAGTCCACTACGCCACAGCCGCCCACATGAATAACAACAGCAAGGTAGTTCTCCAATCAGAGGGTCGGTGGTTCGATACCCGGCCTCGGCAGTCGATGTGTCCTTGGGCAAGACACTTAACCCCAAGTTGCTCCCGAAGGCTTGCCATCGGTGTGGACTGGATGTTGCATGAATGTTAGTGATGGTGGCACCTTGCATGGTAGCCCTGTCATCAGTGTGTGAATGATATGTAATATACTACTGATTGTAAGTCGCTTTGGATAAAAGCGTCTGCTAAATGACTGTAATGTAATGGAATGGAATGGAATGGATTGTGTCATGATTGTTGTGGCTTCAAAGTGCCACTTAGTGATGCAAGAAAATGGAACATGCGGACACACAGATGGGCCATAAATAGGGACAGGCACCATTTGCACTATGTTTAATACTGCTTTTTGGTCCAGGGGTTTATCAACACTATTGTCACTTCCTTTCTTCTAACTGACCAAGAAAACTCACTATGTGAACTTGAAATAATGGAAATAAAAGAGGGATCACAGAGACAATAACATCAGTGGCATAATATCAGGCCACAAGTAAACCTTGTTCTTTTAACAAGTGGCTGACCTTGTATGCCCTAAGTTAGTTTATCTCAACAATAAACGGTCTGCATGAGTTTGTTTGTTTGTTTGTTTGTTTTGGGTGTGTGTATTGGTGAGTAAGCTGCTCTTGATACCAGGGAGTTATTAAAGATGTGTACATGTGATAGTAACAATTTCAGCACACAAACAGCTTTACTTCTTTAGCTATACTGTATAAACATTAGGGTGATTATTTATGTGGATATATGATAACCAAGTTCATTATTAAAATGGGTAGAACCACATTAGTGTATTAATATCCTTTTTTTATTTATTGAGAATTTGCTGTATATGTTAACTGTTCATTATTTGTTAAATGTTTTATACAGTTTTGGGTTGTGGGATGATTAATGAAATACAAAAGAAGAAAAATATAAATTCTGCCATGTAAAAATGTACATTTTTCAGACTATTATCTAACGTTAGTTCTTTAATGTAATTTGCAAGTGCTCTTTTGGCATAAGTCTGTCCGCATTAGTGAGTAAGCTACTGTTTATACCATGCACCAGCAAGTAATACAAATTTAAATTTCAACACGCAAACAGCATTGTTGAAGAGAGAAAACTATAAAGCAGTTATAGATCAAATGAAATATTTAAGCATAAGCATTTAACATCATAATATGGAGTGAAAGAGTTGTCCTTGTTTTGTTTGCTTCCCTTGTTTGACATTGTTTTTGGATGTGTACCCAAGTACATGCACTGTTCTACTGGCTGTGTCCCAACTAGTTATGCACTGCATCATGAGATATGTAACTGTCAACAACTCCCTAGCGTTGCTTGTTGTTTCAAGCCAAATTCACTGTAAATATTTTTTTATCAAATATTTATTTTAGGAATCAGAGTCCAGAAAATTCAAACAATTTCAAAATGTATTCTGGTCATAAAAAACATGACGATTTGGCATTTTCAAAAAAGCAAAAAAAGAGAGTACAGCAATGTCAGCAAACAACATCAAGACACTGAATACTAATGACGCAGAAATTATGTATCATAGTGAACTATAGTGGGTGTACCAATTCCTTAACAATAATATATTCACATGAATATTCTTTTATTTAGAGTCTGACCCTTAGTGTTGACTTGGGCAGTGGTACAGAGAATTTGGCATGCATTTGACATGGTCTCAATAATTCAGTTTTTCTCAGTGTCTGCTGTACATCTCCTATTATGTGAAGCTACATTAATGTAACAGTGCTCCAGTGTGTTAACAAATATATCACAAATGTTGAAACACGCTGAAATGCCTCAGTGGTAATGTAAACTCAGCACCATTTAATAAAGAAACAAAGCACAAACAGGTACTCAAAGCCCTTGAACAAAACACTTGTAATTAATGTATTATACTCACTTAAATACTTTCACACGACTGTCAGCATGAAAGCGATTTTAAAATGTCTCCTACAGCTATAAGCACTAGACGTTTATGAATGCACCTGGTAAAGATATGCATGCTAACATGTGACGCAAAGGCAATGCTCTTCAGCAAGATACAAATGATTTCCTAATAACTCTTAACTTCTTTTAGATTGCATTTAAATACTTATTTTTTTCTTCTTTAAAGTGTAAAATGTGCCTACTACTAGACATTAGCAAGCTCCATGTGAGTTTTGTGTTCAGTTCAGTTGTTGTCAATTAAAACTTTTTCAGCAAACTACTTTCAAATCATATTAGCAGCACAGACCAAACTTTCAGTGGAGCAAAGGTTTGTATTCAAAGACTATAAATTCAAGTTCACAGGTCGGGGGAAGTTGAGTCAGCTGTTAACCCAGAGAGTGCTGCTTCTTCAGGCTGTCTGAGCGCCTCACTCTCTCCTCTGGTGTCTTTCTGTACCAGCTCCTGAGAAGAAAAAGCCACTGTCATACTGTGCTAAGTGTAAGAGCCATTTGGTCATTGTTTTGTTTTGTAAAACCTCCCACCACTTGGGGGGATAGTGCCACTCTCAATCAGGCAAGAGGTCAATATAATCAGTGAGTGTTACCTGATGCAGGTGCTGCTGAAATGGGAGGCAAATAGTTTTTGACCGCCGCGCAATAGTGAACGAAGATGAATGGTATGATTTCTTTTGACTGTTATTTAGTAATGAAACGTATGACAGAAACTGGCTGTGCTCTGTTTGTTTATGAAAAACTGGGTTTGTAAATAATAAATTGGATTCATTTTGGAAGCTGCTTTTTCAGCAGTGGAATGAGGTGGAGTGATGTATCTCTAAATAAATTATAGTTAGATATATTATGATCTATCATGCCCTAGATGAAGCTAGAAAAATTAAATATGTTAATTTACACAATCACACAGTCATTTATTTAATGCCAGCTGTCTTTTTTGAAAGTGTCTGTTTAAACTGTGTTGCTTTTAGTCAGAATTATGACCTTGAAATCTTCGTAAGTGTGTAATATTCATTTATGAGCTTTGATTGGTCAGCAGGCGGTGCTTTTGTACGAGTTGACCTCTTATCTCCAACATAATCTGCTCAGCAGGTCCAGTGTTCAGCATAAGTAACCATGGTGATTTATCCCAGTAAGAAGTGAACCTCCGTCGTGGAACAGAAAACCCTGAAGTACCTTGATAACCCCAAATTTTACTTCCTGAAACAGGCCTCTGCTCTTGTGTGTTACATTTGGTCAATGTTCATGTCCTTGACTCTAACAGCGTCTCTGAAAATTCAGACTATATCATTGGAAAAGTTGAAAGTGTCTTAGATAACAGCAGACGTGTGTAACTGGTTCAAAGAGAATCCAAACGCATGAAACGTGTGTCTGCATAGGGTGACGAAATCGTGTTTTTATAAATTACTGTATAATATTGAATAAAGTGTGCTTGTGTGAATTGTGTGTAGTGTTTTCACAAAATGAGCCCAGTTTTCAAAACCGATCCAGTTGGTCCATGGCTGTGGCATTTTGATTGGCAGAGTTTTTAAATGACAAGTGACTTTGTGTCAGAGTCCTGTGTCTCATATAGAGAACAATGTGCAGAGTACTGAGGCCCTGCTGACACCCACTACTACTACCACTATCATTATTAGTCACATTACTATTATTATTGCCTGTACTATTACGCTTATTGACTTGCTTCTACCCTGGAGTCTTTGTGCTTTCTCGCTTCGCAGGCTTCTATAAATCGTGGCTGTACCTGGACCGTGGATGTGCATCCTGCTACGGCCCTGCTGACACCGACTGCTACCACCATTATTATTATTACTAGTCACATTACTATTACTATTACCTGTACCATTAAGCATTTTAGCTTTACTTCCACCCTGAAGCCCTTTTGCTTTCTCGTTCTGCAGGTTTCCATGAATTGTTGTGGTACCTGGACCGTAGTCGTGCCTCCTGCTGTGAGCCGACTGACACCCACTGCTACTTCGATTATTATTATTAGTCACATTACTATCCCTATTTTCATGGCTATAATTCTACTGTAATAATTGCTGCTGTTATTATAAGTAGTCTTATTATATGAATAATTTATGTCATATACATTGAATGTGTTGTATCTAAGAACTGTTATGCTGCTCATTCTGTACACATGACATCTATTGCATTCTGTCCATCCTGGGAGAAGGATCCCTCCTCTGTCGTTCTCCCATAGGTTTCTTCCTTTTTTCTCCCTGTTAAAGGGTTTTTTTTAGGGGAGTTTTTCCTGTGCCGATGTGAGGGAAGGACAGAGGATGTCGCATGTGCACAGATTGTAAAGCCCTCTGAGGCAAATTTGTAATTTGTGATTCTGGGCTATACAAAATAAACTGAATTGAATTGAATTGTTGTCACGTTGAATTGCAAATTGGATGCAAAGCAGAAAATGTGTTTACAGTTTTGGAGACTAGAGCTTAGGTTTTGCTCTCCGAGTGTTGGTCTCGTTAATTGTGCATTATGTGTCATTTTAGTGTGTTTAGAAAAAAATGTAATCATAGATGTGGATTATGCGCTTGCAAGTTTTGTGTTAAGTGCTGACTTTTACTTTTAACCATTTCTAACCCTGTGGCTCAGGGGAAGAGCAGGTTGTCTTTCAATCAGAAGATTAGAGGTTGTCGATGTGCCTTTGGGCAAGACACCTAACACTAAACAAATTAATGTGATGAATGGGTGTGAACGATTATGGGCAGGTGGCAACGATACAAATAAAATTCCATTTACCATTTAACCTCATATAAACCATGTCTAACCTGTTTAGATTAAGTTTTAGATTTGAGGCACTTCTTCTTTCTTACGGTAATTTTTACTTCACCTCCTCTACATTTCATAGGGGAACACTATACTTCTTACCCCAGCACACTGACAGCTGCAGTTAATCACTTTTCAGACTTTGAGATTATATATTGTAAAATATAATAAACTCTTAAATGTGATGTTAGAGATTAAACCAGTAATTTCCAGCATGTTGGGCTTGTGCTCCCTCACAAAACAGTTCCTCCCTTGAAAGGTTTCAGATTTCTAGGAGTTGTTGCTACAACCAAAGAGACATTTCAATTCTAAACATATTTTGTTTAACACAATTTGAGGCCCAACAAGTTAAAATATACACACCAGCATGATAAGAGAACAGTACATACAAATACATGTGTGCAATTTGTGTAGAATAATCTCTTTCAACAATTTATAAAAGTATGAATAAGATAAAAAATAAATCAAAAAGGGAGGTTTAGGAAGGGAGGAGTTTCGCATACCTTTGACATATATCAGAACCAGGAAGCAAACACTCTTTAGGTTTCGTTTATTGTGTGGGATGGACACCTATATGAACAAGGGACTACGCCCGCTTTAAAGCTGAGGACCGGCATTGATCTATAACCTACACGCTGCAGGTAACCGTTGGAATGATGTATTGATATTGTGAGGGACTCTTATTCCCCGTTTGAAAGCATGAAGACCGTCACGAACAATAAGGAGCAAACGATAGGCTGCAAGATCACAGGCTGGAATTAAGAAAATGATTGATGAAGTGCTCTTGTCTCGACTTGATGAAAAGTTAGTTCTATTTATAACAGTGTTATAGGTATGGAAAGCATAAAGTGTCATTATCTGCGTTTTCACGGTGTTTTTTAATGTGTTGCATATTTTTACCCCTCTTATAAAGCAGTCACAAACGCCTTGTTTCACTGCGTTTCTTTTCTTTTTTTACGGTAATGAGTCCCTCCTCTGTTTCGCATAGCCTGTAAGCCCAAAGTTTCTGTAACCAATGGCCACTTTGTATTCTTTCTTTTTTTTAAATAAGTATTACAAAATCTTGGTGGTTAATTTAAAACATGTTAATTTGTTTACTTTCCAGTTGCCGTTCGTGGTCATGGATGATTTTGTCCGTAACACATTAAATGAATGGGGCTTCAGCGAGTGGACTGAAAGATTTGAAGGTAAAGTATTACACTGCGGTCAAGTTAGCCGACTTGTACAGAAAACCAAGCATTTTTACTGTACAGATTAAGAGATCTTTCAAAGTGAAAGTCCTACATTTGTGCATTTAAAAAAAAAAAATATGAATATTTAAGGTGCTACAAATATAATTTTCTCAATAATTCCAGACAATGACTAATGTATACGCATTCATTATATCTCTGACTACACTTTTACAGAAAATGAAACACCTCTACTGTACCAATTCAGAGATCTTTCAAAGTAAAATTCCTTCATTTGTGCATTTAAAAAGCTAATTTATGACTTATGGTGCTATAAAAAGAGTTGATTCAATAATTCCAGACAATGCCTGATATAATTCTCTTCAGAACATCTTTGACACCACAAATACTGAAAATCAATAATTTTTACTGTACCAATTAAGATATATTCAAAAGTAAAAGTCCTAAATTTGTACATTCCAAAAACTAATTTCTGAATATTATAAGTGATATTAAAATATTCTCAATAATTCCCAAAAATGACTAATTAATATGTGTTCAGGACATTCCTGACTCCACTGGTACATAAAATCAATATTTTTAGAATTTAAAGAAAGAGATTCAAACTGATCCTTCTTGACTAGAGTTGCTGTCTGTCAATAATGATTCCACATATATTGTCAGTTTTTTTTTCTATGCTACACTTTTACCTTTCATTTTTGCATGTTTTTTGTCAAATATTTTAATTGCTACATTCAATTTTTTTTTTATTTCATCAATGGTGTAGTCAGACATGTCCTGAACAAAAATGAATGTGTCATTATCAAGAATTATCAAGGAAATTAATTTTAATTAATTATTGTCTGGAATTACTGAGAAAATACTTTTTAGATCACCTTAAATATTCAGTTATTAGATATATCTCCCTACAAATTTAAGACTTTTCCTTTGAAAGATCTTTTAATTAGTCCAGTTAAAATGTTTGATTTTCTTTACAAGTATAGTCAAAGATGTCCTGAACACATATGGATCAGTCATTGCCTGGAATTATTGAGAAAACTATTTTTTATAGCACCTTAAATATTCAGAAATTCGCTATCTAAATGCAAAAATGTAGGACATTTGGAAAATATCTTAATTTGTACAGTAAAAAAAAATGATTTTCAGTATGGGTGGAGTTAAAGATGTCCAGAAAAGAAATATATCAGTCTTGTTATGTGGAATTATTGAGAAAATACTTTTTATAGCACCTCAAGTATTCAGTTATCTGATATTTCTTGGTACAAATGTAGGACTTCTACTTTGAAGTATCTCTTAATTGGTAAAAATGTTTGACTTTTAGTTTGAGAGGAGTCAGACATTTCCTGAACACATATACATCAGTTATTGTCTGGAATTAGTCTGGAGTTATTGTCCGCAGTAGTATTACTGTGCCTCTTTTTTGGGCACAGATGTTGTGCATTGTTTATATGTTCTACCAACACTGAAACGTCTAAGCATCTACAGAACTAACAGAACTATGAAAAATGCTGAAATGTTGTTCTGCAGTACAATGCTGACATATGCTTGACAGACATAGTTTTAAGAAAATGAGAGAGATCAAGACTAAAGACAAAATACAAATAATTAAAATACAATCAATAGACATTAAAAATTAATTGAACAGCTGAACCAACACCTATTTCGGTCATTTTATGAAAGATTTCTGCAGCAGTTTGAAAATAATTCTTGCATGACTGAGATTCAACTCCGTATTCTTTTTGCAGATCAACGTATTGACACGGAGAGTCTTTATTGTCTCGATGAACACGAAATCGACTCCTTGATCCCAATAGTGGGACCAAGGTCAAAGTTCAAGAAGAGACTCAAGTTGTTAAAGGTAATGTTGTGTACTATGAACACAATTTACACAAATACTGTATTTATGATTTACAGGAGCACATACTTCTGTTTTCATGTCACATTAATTGATTTAAATATATCTATTATATCTATATCTATCTATTAATAGCATGTGCTAGAATATTAACATGTATTTAATATTATGGAATTGCAACTAATTTCTTTCGTCACTACAAGGAACAAAACACAGCAAATCCAGAAACAGTTGATTCGCCTACTCAAGTAAGTTGAATGAAGTTTCAAGCACTTCGGTATCATAAGGCATTTATTATATTCATACAGATCATATTTCAATGTCTGCTCAAACTTCTACATGGCCACTTAGTATTGATTTAAGACACAGATGTTCATGTTCACCCTCAGGTTTGTCCGTCCACCAGCGGCACAAGTGATGAAGGTGAGATACACTTTATCTTATTGATTAGTGTTCATTTCAGTTTTTAAGGCCGTAATATCTTGCTTTTACTAACCGACTATATTTCGAGACAATGTTTTAATTTTGTGAAAGGCAGATGCAAAAAACATTTATTTTTGCTTCTTTTTTTTTTAACAAAACATGTCCAATAAGGAAAGAGAAGGTTGGATCTTCAGGGCGAGTCTAGCCAATCACCAACTAAAAAACAACGACTTAACACGAAACCAGGATCAGACTCAGGTACTTATAATACTTTCCAAACAATGGCAACATTTTTATATAATAACATTGTTACTTAGCTTACTTACATAGCAAATGTCTGTTTCTATGTATTTGCCACAGAAAATACTTTCCTCGTTTTCTGCCATTTGTAGTCTTATCAGACAACCCCAAACAGTCAACGGCATACATTCAAGTATCCATAGCAACAATGGGTATGCTTCAAAGTAAATAACTTCACTGTGGCCTTTAACTGTATGATGTATCCTTTGCTAGTATAAGGCTAATGATACACTCTGAAGCATCCTAAATGGACCTGGCAGAGAAAGTTCCTCTCAGGCTTTACCTTCTTCTCCTCTGATTATTTGTCCCCTTATTGTGCATTACTTGATACACTGGTTCATGGTTCTTGCTGAATAGCTCTTTACTTTCACTATGGCAGAAGAAATCATACTGTCTGAAGTGAAAACCATCATGAGATATGTCCATCAGAAAATACCTAGCCAAGACAACAAGCTAAACAATTTCCTGAGGTAAGTATTACTTTTATTACATTTTCCATATTAATATGTTATACAGGCCTGGTTCCTGACCAGGGGCCAGTTTCATTAACAGATTAAGACTGGTAGTGTTTAGCCAGCCATCATGGGTTCGTCCCGCCGTCCGTATGTATATCCATTTCTCAACAACAACTTGAAGGAATTTCTTCAAATTCGGCACAAACATTCGCTTGGACTCAAAGATGAACTGATTATGATTTGGTGGTCACAGATCAACTGTGATGTGACAAAATACGTTTTTGATCATAAATGAAGAATTATGCTAATAATGACAATTTCACACAAATGTCTAATTGGATAAAATAAAGACGTGATGTCATTTTGGACAGACATGGATGTAAACCATGACTTGACTCTTTGTCTGAGGCATACAGTCGTGAGGCGGAAATTCTTGTTTTGTTTAAAAATAGTTAGTAATTTAACCAAAAGTTACAGCAAATTACTTCTACTGAGGAGAGTACAATATGCTGAAGAGGGCTATTCATAGACAGATCTCTTTCTGATTTTGACACATTCTTTAGGTGTTTTATGTTTTTGAAATTAATAAACTAACCCATACTTAAACTCTTGTACAACAGGGAAAAAATCTGTGGTTTGGATACAGACAAGAGGGAGAAGGTCGGTGTCTTTGGCAAAAGCGGGGCTGGAAAGAGCTCTTTGATAAATGCCGTCATTGGAGTGAAGGATCTCTTGCCCTCTGGAAGAGTCAGTGCATGTACCTCAGTCATGATTAAAGTGGAGGCTAACATGCAGAACTCAAAGTATGAGGCAGACATTGAGTTCATTACAGCAGAGGTAAAATGAGCTGAGTATGTTTGTTTATTTTAAGCTGTTATAAAATGTTTGATGTGGCTGAAAAAAATACATTGTTGATTACATAGCATGCCATTTAATTTAACGGAGTTAAAGGTATTTATTTAATTTTATTCAGGAGTGGACCGATGAGCTGTGGTTCTTGTTAAACTTCCTCGGGGATGATGCGGATCAGGAAAGTAATCAGAAAGATGACGATGATCGTCGGGATATTGTTGAAAAGCTGTCAGCACTGTATGGAGAAGATTGTGAAAAAAAATCTCGTGAAGACCTCATGGATGGCAAATATTTCAGAGAGATCCCAGAATTTCGACTGCGCAAGAAGAAAACTTTGACAGGCGAAACAGTAAGTGAGAGTAAAAATCTTATATCACTTAATAAGAAGCCCTCTTGTCTGTCTGACAGAGTGAAATGTTATTGAAGTTCATGTAATGTGCATACTGTCTAGCCATTCCAGGTTGGTTTAGTTCAACGGTAGTTCAACAAATGTAAAATTAAAATCACTATGTGAAATTTTCTACTTGAATAAAGGGTGACCTTGATCCACCTGTCCTTGATAACTACAAACCCATATCAAATGTACCCTTTGTAGAGTAATCATAAAGAAGTTTGTATACCAGTAACTAAATAAATGTATATAACTGTTTTGACAAAATCCAACCAGGATTTTCTCCTCCATCTTTGTGCCTAAACAGTTTGCTTTAAGATTTAATGACATCATGGTTTATTAAATCTCAATACTGCTTTTGTTTACACTAGAAAGCTGTGTTCGGCTCCCTGGTTAAATAATAATCATTATTTTATCTCAATGGGCATCATTACTTCCCAGCAGGTAAGCCTTACCGTTGGAGTACCACAAGGATTAGTACTTGACCCCCGTTCTATTCAGTTTATTCATGATAACTTTTTAAAAAGGGACACTCAACGCTGACGATCCTCAAATCTACATTTCTCTTTCACTGGTAGGCTGTGGTACTGGGGTCTGCTGACTGTCAAGGGTCAACATAAAAACAAGGAAGCTGAATTAGGCCTTCGATGAGAAACATACATGCTATGACCTCGGAAATGTTAAGCTCTGTCAAAATCTGATCATGATCAATTTAAACAGTCTTGTATCCACTTCCGGTTTAGTATTTAATATTTGTTTATCCAAATTAAGCTTTTTGCTTTTGTTGTTTCAGTGATAAGGTTTCTTAATCGCTCTTCTTTTTTGTATTTTCCTGTTTGAAATTGTTTGTGCAATTTGTAGAGCATTTCGAATTTGCAGTCCGTGCATATACATGAAATCCCCTCATGTTGTCTTAATCTCATTTCATTATTTACTGCAGGCAAAAGAGCTATCTGAAAAATTAGTGATATACACAAGAAGCGACCCAAAAGATGGAGAAGGTCAAGAAGTGAAAAGGTGGTATTGGCCACTAGTGAAGTGTGTCACTATCAGGGTGCCAAATAATGATCTTCTTAAGCATGTGACAATTGTCGATCTTCCTGGAAATGGGGACCGTAACAAGGGCAGAGACAAGATGTGGCAACAGGTAATTTATCACATGCAATGCTGTTTATTGTTTATTCTGTGATATCTGCAAATTGTGACATCATGTTATTGCAAAGTACGGATAATCATCATAATAACTTGCTGTCTCGTCCCTTCAGGTCGTTGGAAGTTGTTCCACTGTGTGGATCGTGACTGACATGAATCGAGCTGTGGCAGAGCCAGAAGCCTGGGAGATCCTGAAAAGTGCCAGTAGCTTCATGGGAAATGCTGGCGAGTGTCGGCATATTCACTTTATCTGCACCAAGTCTGATCTTATTGAAGATTCAGAAGATCGGTAAGTGATTTAAGATGCCAAAAGTAAATATACTTATATATTAAAGTTACTGTGAGGAACTTTCAAGTGCTTATGAAACAGTCTCATAACAATAACAATCCTGATTCCTCTACATGACGTACATAAGAAAATAAGACCACCAGCGAGTAGATTGTCTATTTTTATATAGTAATTTAAAATGCTGTCATTGGTTTTAGTCAGTTCTTTTCAAGGGATTTACTTTAGAACTCAATAACTGCTTATACACTCAATACAACTTACTAAATTAAAATAGTAGTCTGTAACTTTGTCTCCAAGGTTTCAAAATGACATAGTTCTTTCCAGAAAACTTTCTAGCAGATCATGGACCTGTAAAATAAAGTTTTGCATGTTTCAATATAAATGGTGGATTCAATAGTTAAAGGTACAAGTCTAACAAAGAGGGAAAAAAAGGTGCCAATTAATGTAAATGTTTACATTTAGTTCAGCAGCTGGTGTTCGTGATTTCATATTGAAAGCAAACGATCAAGCAAAGAAAGAAGTGAGAAAAGAATTCAGCAAACTACACACGGTTAAGGTGAGTTTTAGAGACTGACAGAAAGTTTAACACAAAGATTGTCTACAAATGCAAGCATGCCTTAATATCAGAACTTTTTTCTTTTCAGAAACATTTCAGTGATAAAAGTTTCAAAGTGTTCACAGTGAGCTCCAAAGAGTTTCTAAAAACGAAACTTCTACATAAAAATGATACTGGTAGGTGAAGTCTCAATATGAGAGCACATTTTTAAATATGTTGTGTAACTATGTAAGATGCTATGTAAGAGATGCATGTTTTTACAGAAATACCCAAACTTCGGAAATTTCTGCAGAATCTCAATGACCGTCACTCAGAGTCGTTAAACTATGTGTCTAGAGCTCTTGGGATTCTCTCTCTGATTCAAGGGGCCAGCCGTAGAGAAGGGGTAAGATCAAGTAATAAAATATCTTTCTTTGTCTTAAATCATCATTTATATTGACAGAAAATAATGTGAAAACATGTGAAAGTCAAAAACACACTTCTTACATGTAATGTCACCCATACATACGTTTGAGCAATCAATTTAGTTTTCCTGAATTTCTTTTTCTTCAGAGAGGCTGCATAACGACCTTAATTAAACCCAAAATCAACCGAATTTTGTATAAATGTGATAAAAATTAAGAAAGCCCATTCAAATAGCAGTATAGTTTCATTGCTTTAAATACTGAATGTGTTTTTGTTGATTTCAGGCTGACATAAAGACAGCTGTTTGCACATTCCTGAAACAAAAGATCAGGCATGAACTTGGTAAAATCGGCGAACACATGGAAGAGACTTATCAGGCTTTCGAAAAAAACACTAAAAATACTTGAAATATCTGATTCAACTGAATAAGTCAACTTATTTCCATTAGTGTAATTAATAGCGATCTTGATTTAAACATTATGTTTTTGGTTTTATTAGACGTTACAGTTGAGCTTGAGATGGTGAGGAACCACTACAAAGAACTGATGGGAAGCCCAGCTGAAGAACCACAAACTGGTAAAAACTGTTAATATATCGACATAATTCCTCAGGATGGAGCTGTTCTGAATACTGCTAACAATGTTTTTAATTACACTAGGTCTGCACAGCTGATTACCAACTGAAGAGTCCTGGGGGATTGCTGATTAGAGCCGGGAGGCATTTTGTTTTTAATGATTTAATGAACTCTTTTTTTTCTTCTTCTTTAATATATTCTTAAGTTTTTTTGTCCAATTTTTTATCTTAGTTTAGTATTGGTTGATGGGAATTGAAATTCCAATGGTTTTATGGGTGTTAAACATACATCCTGAACCTTGATCACAGTACATACTGTAGGTTTGATTTGACAAAGACTTTAGGCTTCTCAAAGAATGATCTGACCTTTCTTCTTTAATGTTCAAGGACAAAATTAGCTTGCTGTGTTTTTTGCTGGTGTTTTTGAAATGAGTTCATTCATTTATGAAATATTTGATAGAACTAGATTAATTCATTCATTCATCTTCCATAACCGCTTATCCAGTTAAGGGTCGCGGGGGTGCTGGAGCCGATCTCAGCTGTCATTGGGCTAAGGCAGGGTACACCCTGGACAGGTCGCCAGTCTATCACAGGGCCGACATATATAGACAAACAACCATTCACGTTCACATCCACACCTATGGGCAATTTAGAGTCATCATTAACCTAAGGTGCATGTCTTTGGACTGTGGGAGAAAGCCGGAGAACCCACGCTGACACGGGGAGAAATAGAACTAAATGATATTAATAAACCAGCCCATCTGGTTTCTCATTATTTACTGAACAATTATTTTGTTTTAATCTTCACAGGTTTTGTCATGGTATACTGTCCAATAAAGATCACGTTCAAAGTGCCACATGTACTTTGGCTTCTTTTTCTAAACATCAGTTTCTATTGATAGATAAGCAAACAATTTCCAACTTTTTTCTTGTCAATTTCTTTTTAAAACCTCTCAAAGACCTTACCTTAAATTAAGTTTCCTGACACCAATCTACATTACAGTTCTCAAACACTTTTACTAACACACACCACAAATACTATACATATTATAAATGTGTGATACATTTTAACATAGTAGGTTAGACCTGTTAGTCGGTGTGTTCAATGTGTAAAGATTTGTAAATATGCATGTTTGTTGCTCATTTACTCAGCATCTATGAGGTTTATGTCTATGAACTGATATGACATTAACTTTGTCATATAAAAGCCATGTTGTTTTGGACAAAATTTAAGACATCATTTTAGATGTAGAAATCACTTCCCTTGTTTGACATTGTTTTTGGATGTGTACCCAAGTACGTTCACTGTGTTCTACTGGCTGTGTCCCAACTAGTTATGCACTGCATCATGAGATATGTAACTGTCAATAACTCCCTAGCGTTGCTTGTTGGTTCAAGCCAAATTCACTGTAAATATTTCTTTATTAAATATCTATTTTAGGAATCAGAGTCCAGAAAATTCAAACAATTTCAAAATGTTCAAACCTTTCAAAATGTATTCTGGTCATAAAAAACATGACGATTTGGCATTTTAAAAAAAGCAAAAAAAGAGAGTACAGCAATGTCAGCAAACATCAAGACACTGAATACTATTGACGCAGGAATTATGTATCATAGTGAACAATAGTGGATGTACCAATTCCTTAACAATTGTCACGGGTGGGGTGTGGACCCAAAAGCAGAACGACCAGGAGACAGATAAAGTTCTGGAGCTTTATTCAAAGCTGAACACACAGCAGATATACAGGCAGGGTCAGACTCACATTGGGAAACAGGCAGGGGATGAGGCAGACGGAAACCAGAGGAAGCGGAGGCTACCCTCGTGGTCGGGGACAGAAGGCTAAGGCGGCTAACCGAGGCAAAGGCAAGGTAGGGGATTCCGGTGGTCGGGGACAGAAGGCTGAGTCGTTGACCGGGGCACAGGCAAGGCAGGGAAGTCCAGACAGGCAGGCAGGGTCGGCAACCCCTCCGAGGCCGCAGAATCCTTGAAGGCTGAGGCAAGGCGGAGATGCAGAACCCCTCTGGAGGGGGCGAACAGGAGGACAACCAAGGCGGACAGGCAGAACCCCTCTGGAGGGGGCGAACAGGAGGACAACCAAGGCGGAGAGGCAGAACCCCTCTCGGGGGCGAACTGGAGGATGACCAGGCCGATGGGGCCTCCCTGGGGGTCGGCCACGAAGACGACCAGGCCGACGGAGCCTCCCTGGGGGTCGGCCATGGGGACGACCAGGCCTCTCTGGCAGGTTCAGGAGTCGGCCGGAGCGCCGACTAGTCAAGAGCCGGCCGGAGAGCCGACGGTTCTTGAGGT